>NW_028259160.1:2409166-2710312 GCF_977971745.1 Zootermopsis nevadensis
CCGAGTTCACAACAGCCTACAATTGCGATCTGCCCGAAAACAGTCAAATCAAATCAACACCATCCCATCTTATTTCTTTAAGATCCACTTTAATATTATCCACTCATATATTCCTAAGTCGAATCAACTAATCAACATGTAACGCGCACGGAAGAAATGTATTAAAACTTTCAGTCGAGAACGTTCAAGAAACAAACACTTAAAAAACCTAAGAATAGATGGAAGGTTATTATTAAAATGGTTTTGATAAATTAGGCTTCAAGATGAGTATTGGTTGAAATTACTGAATATAGGGTCCAGGAGCGTGGTTTTGTGAACATGGTAATGAACAACCCCTTTTATATAAAAAACAAGGAATATCTTGGCCAATTAATAATCAACCTTTTTAAATGAGCATTGCGTCATGGAGTCAGGTACTTGTAGACATCTTATGAGATGTCAGGTTCTTATGGTGGCGAGTATAAAGGCTGTCTGCTGAAATGTTGAGCAATGTATATCGTAAAAATTGACCGACGTTTCAGAGGTGCTTACTGCCTTCATCATGAAGGTTGTCCTGATGATGGAGACAGTAACGTGGGTCGATATCTACGAAACCACACGGCCCACCAACCCAGAAGATGGTCATCTTGACAGATATTTTGTTTTTGTACCGTTCATGTTGGTACATATTTACCTCCTTTCTCACTTCAGCCATCATCATGTCAGTTAGTCTTATAACAAGTATTCGACTATGGATGAAAAAGTATTACATCTAGCATTTTCGGACTCCAAACAGAACGAAGGTCGATTTTAAAAATTAAGGCATTTTATTAAACCACGTATTATTTTTAAATGCATAGGGTACACGTGTCGCTGAATCTGAAGTGTGTTTACAGTTCTTAATGCAACCATTCTTCAAGTGTGCTTCTCTTAAAATAAACTATACTTAAATAACAAAGTTTCTCACTTTACTGTGACAATTCTATAAATATATCTTTGGCGCTAGGCAAGACGGGCTAAAGTCAAGTGTCCAATTATCAAGCACCACAAATATTTGGTTCATGTAGAAGATTAAATTGATAAAGGGATCATGCTTAGAATTTTAATGTTTGCACAAGCAATATTTAGCTGCTGTATTTTCTGCGTGTTGTAAAATATGAACTGCACATCGTGTATCAGTCTACACTGATTTACGTTTAGTTATGACTTATGACCTTAACGAGCACCAAAGCTACATTCCCCTAAACAAAATAAAAAAACTCCGAAAATAAGCAATGAGGCGTTAAACATACTTTTTATTTACCGCTGAGGCGCCACATGGCCGTGAATTTAAAAGTCGACATTAACGGCTTAAATAAACAGTCTTCTGGGATGCTGTACCGTGCAGTATGGTATAAGTTTACCGACGTTTCAGAGATACTAGCTGCCTCCATCTTGAGGATGCAACAACCCAGAAGACAATGAACTTCATATTTGCCGCGGTTGCCAAGACCGGAAATGGATAGGCACAGATCGCTTTACGCAGTGTAAGAAAACCGCTTATGATCACCTAGCAAGTGGACCAGAGACAGAGAAACCTGCGAAGACAGAAAATGGGACTGGACAACCGGGATTCGATCCCGCCGGGGGGCTGAGAATTTATCCTCTAGCCTCTGCGTCCAGACCGGCTCTGGGATCCACTCAGCCTCCTATCCAATGGGTACTGGAGTCCTTTCCTGGGGATAAAGCGCGATCGGGCCGTGATGCTGACCACTAAGCCCATCTAGTGCCGAGGTTAAGAATGAGTACGAGCTATACCCCTCTCCTCTCCAAAGCCAACATGGCGTATAGCGCGACATATATAGGGTTATTAACCTTAATAAATCATATAAACATAATTAGCACAACTGGAACCTAAATACATTGTTAAATGTTATGTCATCGACACTCTAATATATTATTTTCCCTTCTTTATCATACTGGTACTTCCTATATTAATTGTTTGAGTTTACCAATTTGTTTCAAGCTTACCTTGTCTGACATGTTTTACGTGTATACATCTTGCTGCGACTTTGATGTTGTGATGTTATGGCGTTGTCTCGTGTCCACGGAATGCTTCGTCTTAACTTTTCGAATGGCCAATGTGAGATTTAATGCATTACAATGATATATTTATGTTCACTCCAAACACATCGCACAGGATTAGTTTACACGCACAGTAAAATACACTGATTGAAACGTTAGCGAATGAATCACTTTACTACCCACTGCAAAGTTCCTAAAACTGTCACCGTTTGTAATGGCGTTGTAGTCACAGTACGGAAGTACGTGGCGCAAAGAAGATAGTAACAAAAGAATTAAGATATGCGCCTTTAACACCTGGATTGTCCAGCTACATTCAGCGAACAAACTGATTGCAATGATTTGTTTAATTTATAATTTATAAGTCCGCTGTTTGTACCTATTAGGATTTTTACATATAACAGCATATGCATATCTACACTACATTGGGAACAGCTTTCAAATGTCAAGTCCATAAGTAGTATTACTCTCTTAATAAGCTTTTATTCACCTCTTATAAGAACTAAATGTGTGCATCAGATAATTTATTAAGAAGCAATACTATGCCTCGAAAAAGTGTAAATTAGTGAGTTCACAACATCCCACTACGGAAACACAATCCTAAGCAACAATACTCCATCATACAACCTATCTTATTTCTTTAAGATCCTTCTTAATATTATACGAGGTGCGATCGGAAAGTTTCAAGACTGTGTCAATAGAGGGCGAACCGGATGTAGTACGAGCTTCTGCCGCTAGGGGGTGCGGCCTACATTCATAGTGAATCAGTGTGCCAGCCGGCATCATCGAATTAGCATTTGTTTCTTAGTTACGGGCGTTTTGGTAGTGCATTACACCGACCCTCCTGCGATTTCGGAATGGCGTGTGCATCAAATTTTGCCAAAGACTCGCCAAAACGGCTACGGAAACCTATGAAATGCTAAAGCACACTGCTAGTCATTCACACTAACATGTCCGAGGTTTGCATCGTGGACACGTGCTTATGTCCACACTGTCGTCCCCGCAAACAACTTTCATTCGTTGGTCAATCGGTTAGACGTCTTTGGGAGGCAAAAACTCAGTCATATAGATTTTAGGTGTTTGAGAATATCTGAACTTCAGCTAGAGGAAGTAACATGAGGATAAAGAAACTGTCAAAAAGAAGAGCTTATAAAGATAATCAAATCGAGGACGTTAAGATTACGAGACATGTAGCAAGCACTGATGTAGAAATACATGAAATGTTATGGTCAGAAAATCTGAGTATAATAGACCACTTTGAAGATCTAGATGCAGAAAGGATCATAATATTAAAATGAATCTTAGATAAACGGGGTGTAGGCTGTGAACTGAATTAAACTGGCTTAAGAAAAGAACCGGTTACTGGATCTAGTAAACACGATAATGGACCTTCGAGTTCTATAAAAAACAAATAAATCCTTGAATAGCTAAGTTATTGGCACCGTCTTATTAAGGACTCTGCTCCACGAAGTTAGTTTTTTAATGACGTCGAAATATGTGCTACAATTTGTTGTATGATCAGTTGTTTTTAAGGGAAAAGTGTACAAAATGTATTTTGTGTTATGTATAGTTATACTGAATGTGTATAATAGATCAAAATTAATTTTGCTCAATAAATTTCCATTCTGATTTCCAAACCCGACTTACTTTTATTAAAATTAGTTTAGTGGTACCGAAGAACACATATGTTGGCGTTCTCACAGACACCCCCCCCCCATTATATGTTGATTTATGCACATTATGCAAGTAACAAATTAAAATTACATTATTCGCTGTGGGTTCTTTTTAACTGTCTGGTTTCGTTGGTTACGGAAGGAGCGTCAGAGGACGATATGTCGTGCTGGCACCATCCCAATTATTGCATCTCTTTCCCTACTCCTTGAATTTTGCTCTGAAACCACTGTGAGAAGAGAAGAGAAGGGAACTTAAAAAAGTGCGACATGTAACAACAGAATTGACGTACAAGTGTATTTACTACGCACATATTTTTCCACGAAGTGAAATAAAACTTTCGCCATCATAAAACAAAGTATCAACAAGTATACAAGTGTGTCTTTCTTAAGCTCTCAAGGTCTCACGCCACGAAATAAGGAGGAACATCGAACATTTGCCAGTGTAATTTACAGTTATAAACATGTCGAATTTCAAAATAAATACCAAAGTTCTCTTGGAATCTAAAAGTAAACCGAAGACGCAGCATATTTTATCATCTTTCGGAGTGAAATTAATTCCAGAGCAAATTATCTTAAACCCTCAAATATTCTGTTTCATTCGAGATGATTACTATGTGTTAGTTAATTATATAAATCTCAGTATGGGAAGTGTTAGCACTCTAATTTGATATGTGGGAGGCTAGAGCATTAGATATATGTCATAAACAGAGGTATCTAACTGTTCAAAGAAGAGATAAGATTGATAACGAAGGCAGCAAGGACCTCTGAAACGTTGGTGGACATCTACCAGACTACACGGCGCTATAACCCAGAAGACAGCAAACTTCTGATGAGATTAAACTTGTCCACATTTCACACGAGATACAATCATAAGAAATGTTTACAACGTTCATTTTTATGCCTGGATAATTTGAGGTCTACCATATGTGGTTATTACCACTTCCAATCCAAAAGCTGTCTAGTTTGGGAACAACACTAATCAGTATCAACGTTAGTCTTCTGATGAAACGTCGTGTGAACTTGCACGTTCATGCTAACGTTTCGGAGGAAAAAAACATAATGCCTTGTGCACAGGCAGTATGCTCCTCCGAAATGTCGGCATACTTCTAAGTCCATACGGGTATCTAAATATTCAGTGCCTTGACCTCAGATATCAAGAACGTAATCAAGATTAACAAGCAGTGTTTAAATATGTGAAAAAAGATTGGGCGAACCGACAAGGCAAGAGGTGTGCACCGGGTATTGGTCGAGAAGCCTGAGAAGAGACCGCTGGGGAGACCTAGACGTAGATGGAAGGATAACATCAAGCGGGATCTATGGGAGATAGGAGTTGAAGGCGATTGGATTTTTCTGGCAGAGGACAGGTACCGGTGGAGGGCTTTGGTTAATTCGGTAATGAACCTTCGGGTTTCGTAAGCCATCTAGTAAGTTGGTAAGAACTGATAAGGTAAACTCTGAAGCAAACAAGATTTTGTGACATAAATTCAACCATTCATATTTCTGTTTTATCCTCTCAAGTTCTTGTTAGAGTTTAATAAACTTCTGTACGCGTTTTCTCAATATTTATTTATGGCGTAACAGACTGAAATACAATAATTCTTCCCGGCTCTGACCCACAGCGTCACTTCCATAAATACTAAGGTCAAAGCGACAGCTGACCACTCACCTCCATCTAGTACTCCACATGTAACTTGGGCACAAAGACAAATTTTGCCACAGAACTTCGTCATACATCACGCATTAGGTATTGGTGACAACTCGATTTCCGCACGAGTAATTCTTTAGCAACATTACTCCTTACAGAGTCACACTCCTTAAACGACAAAGGTGCCGTCGTCTAAGCAACTTAATTACCTACAATCCTTCTAGGCCCGGAGACCGGCTATCCTCCAGGAAAATTCCGAGATAGGACCTTAAATTACTATACGACCGCTTCCTTCCAAATCCTTTCTAATCCATTATTCACTATCAATCTCTTATTGGACGCTTGAGCAGTAAAAGAGTGTCGATAAATAAACTATGAATAAATAAATTCCTTCTCAGTCTTCCAAGATGGCTTCTTTCGGAGCGATTTCGTCATCAATACAGGACGTAGTCATAAGTAAAGAACCTATCCACATTTAATTGTTTTATTAAAATATGAAACAAACAACTAACTTACCTGTTAAAATAGACCCAATCACAAATGCGAAACTGTTTTTACTTGGGTTAGTAATGTTCACTTAACACAGAGTTCAATTTTTTCCAGATCTTTACTTCCGGCTTCCTTTTATTTATGTCTGCATAACTACATTCAACTTTGGTACAGAAAGAGACGTAAAGTTCCATTGGCATGTTCCATGCGGTAACTTAAGAGGGGTCTTTGTAGGCAACAGTAAAAATAATAAATCGTAGAAATAATAAAAATGCCCAAGAACAGAAAAAATGGATAAAACAGAGAAAGACATAAACAATTAAAGGAAAAAAACAAATAAAGGGATTGAAATAAAAACAACGAAAGAAAGAGAAAGGGGAACAAAGAAAATAAATTGTCTAAAAATGGAAGAAAATAAAGAGAAAAGTTCGCCCTAGTGAGATTTTCTTTAAGCCAGATAGAATGATTGTACTTACATGACTCTTTTGTAAATTCCGGATCCAACACGTAAAGGTCAGGTTTGCTTTAAAGTGGAAAATTATTTACAAAACGCTGTCTAGAAGCGTCAGGTCGGGTGATCCGCTTGAGAACTTTCGATTTTGTTTAGGGCAGTGCCTCGCAATAGGACTACGCAAGAACACGGTGCCAAAGTCACTGAGCTGTACATAATTAATGCATTTCATGTTGTACAGAGTCTTTATTTGTTACTAATATGCAGCCTCGTAAATACACGAGTCACTAACTGAACATTCTTTATGTATGGAAAGGTCGTGTAGATGAGATACTGACCTTCCTATGCTTATGACACGTCATGAAGCAGATAAACCGCTTCGTTCATGTAAGGTAAGTGGGACGGTCAAAGGTCAACTTCTGTACGTCAATAATTAATTTAGATCTTTGGATCAAAGAGAGAGGAAGTAACACGAGGCTGGAGGAAACAGCACAAAGAGGAGCTTCATGATTCTGTTGATTTTGTTGTCCTTCTTCGTCTTCTTGTTATCATCATCATCAGTGACTCTATAGTTCTTGAAGGACCTTGGTCTCCTCACACATGTCAGGTTTATTTATCTGTTTACACATTTGGTAGGACTCCTTAGATGAGCGATCAGCCCTTCGTAAGGCCTCTATCTCAAAATTTGTACCTTCCACTAAATAGTGCATCGATTAAGGAGATAAAATCAAAATGGATAAGACTTCTAAGAATGTAACAAATGTGGGAGATACAAGAAACACATTGAAAATCGTAGTCAGAAAACCTGAAAGAAATGGATCAGTTGATAAACCTAGTCTTCGATGAAGAGATAATATTAAAATCAATCTTGTTAAGCTTCCCTTTATTGTGCTTCGCAGATATTGCGTTTTTTTACAAACTCAAGGTTTGTGGAAACCCTGCGTCGAGCAAGTCTATCGGCTCCATTTTCCCAACAGCATGTGTTCACTTCGTGTCTCTGTGTCACATTTTGGTAATTCTCGCAATGTTCTCGCATTGTTTTTCTTAGACATAATGCTATTAGCACTTAATAGACTACAGTACAGTGTAAACATACATTTTATATGCACTGGTAAACCAAAAAATTCGTGTGACTCGCTTTATTGTGGTGGTCTGGAACCGAACCCGCAATATCTCCGAGGTATGCCTGTATATTATATGACTGGATTCATCTGGCTCAGGAAAGAACCAGTGGCGGTCTTTTGTGAACAATGTAATGAACGTTCGGATTCCATAAAATAAAGAGAATTTCGTGATCCGCTGAGAAACAATCAGTTGCTCTAAAAGAAATCTGCTCGATGCGGCTTAGGTATCACAAGATGGAGATGCTGGTTGTTGATTTGGTAAAAACGTCTGAGTGCTGGCCGTGATTCAAACCTGCGTTCTCCGGTATACGAACTGTGGCAACGTTCGGTTCAGTGATGCTGCACACAGACGGTGAAGTTCGCGCAGAACAACAGATTGTCCGTCTATATATAAATCACCCACTCAATCATCAGAATTACATGACTCAGAATTTATCTTCGTGTTACAAAGTTGCTACTGCACTCGACCTGATTTTAATAAAAATAAAAATTGATCTTGAACCAAAGATTTAACAGTCGAGGAAAAACACAGCGAAACTGCACCTGGCTGTCAGTGCGGGGTTGGACGGAGTTCGAAACCTGGTGAGGGAATGATTTATCATTTCCAGTACAACAAATACAGCAGCTCTGGGAGCCATGTTAGGAAATTATTTGTGATAATTGATCACGGATAAGAGGCCAGAAGCCTTAAGTTGGCATATCTACTACTCTCCTCTAAACCGAAAGTTAAGAGTTTACGTAAGTTTCCCCTTTCTTAACCCCAAATGGATTTTAAATTGAATGTTAACTTGTCATTATTCAACGATTTCTGTGGCAGATACGACTGTGGGATGAGAAATAATTTAAATTTAATAAACTGTTTTATGCGGAAATAGAAATAAAAAGAAATATTTTGAAAAACTGAAATATTTTTCTGTTCGTTTAACCGAGTTACATATTCTTCAAACCAAAATTAATTTGTGAAGGGAAATTTGTGTCATAAATGTAAAGAAGCGACTGTGCCTGAATAAGAGCAGGCCGCTTCGGTGGAATGTCATGAAAAGTAAGAAAGCCCTTCAAAAACAAATGTTTGTTCAGCACTGAAACGCTATGTTACATTCAAGTAAATATGTGTCTCGTACTCCAGAAGTTCCACGTTCAACCCTCTGTGGTATACATAATTACCACTGTGCATTAAAGGCCTAAGTCCTGACCGTTTACCAACTATTCTGCTATACTCTTACGTCTGTCTATCCAAAATAATAGTACGGAAGCTCTCATACTTCGTATTTAAGAATTTCCGGATTCAAACCTCGGTCCGATTATCAGATATTCCGCTATCCATCGTGATTTTCGTCAGTCCTCTAAACAAATTCCAAGATATTACATAACATATTCCTCGGTAGCTTCCTTATAGAACGTTTTTCTATTCATAATTCACAACGATCGCGCAATTTTACGCTGTAAATACTCTGCAATTGATAATACGTCGTTAAATAACCCAGGTATAAATCATTCCAAGTGAATGTCATTATTGGTTTATATCGGCCACGACCAGTTCTTTTCAGTACTACACATAACCATACTGCCGTATTCAACGCCGCTGTACAGTTGATACCGCGTCATTAAACGACGTGACAACTATCGGGTGAGTCAAACAATTTATTACATGTATGATTTAAGGTTTTCACAGCTGTGAGTATGAAGATTTCTGTCATCCGTCATCAGGGCGATTCATCGCCCTGATGACGGAGGCAGTATGACGTCTGAAACGTTGGTAAACATCTACCAGGCTACACAGCGCAACAACCCAGAAGACAGAAATCTTCAATTTATTACATTGTAACTAATCATTCAGCCATTTCAGTGGTATTTATATTAGTACGTGAATTGTTACAGATCTGTGAATTCAGTTTAAAGTACTGAAGATAAGCATTTAACAGCCTGAAGAGTACAATGCTAGGTCAGTTTTGGTTGTAATCAAATTCAGATATAAATATCATAGCGATACTATCGAAACAGGTGAAGAACTACAAAGGTTAAGCTGGTCGCCATGGCAAAGGAGCGGTGCGCAGACGGGGATGCGTGCGACGGCCTTATGCGCCCCTCCAGGACGCCGCCTTCAGATCAGGCTATAAACCAGAGCACACGTCTGGGAACCCTCACACTTGGTGAAACAACTGACAGCCTGAAAGCGTGACTTCAGACACAACACGAGGACACTTCTAAACCGCGTACATGCTCCGCGTATGTTCTGTTTGTCAGCACGTGTTATAAGAAGATATATAATCCCCTGCAGACTTACACAGTTATATAACGTCAAGACATCGAAATCCTACTGGGAAGCCTAGGAAGGTACTGGAGGTGCATCGCGTTTAAACAGCAGTTAAACAAGTAAGTTAAAAACATAATTCATAAGTGTCTTTCGTCTTGTTCCCATTTCTAATACCCTTAATTCCCCATCCTTGTACCGCAAGTACCACAGATTTCGGAAGTTCATCAAAGCCCGCCTGAATCAGGCTCACCAACTTCACAACCTCACCACCAATAAACCCGAGATTCACACAAATGTAATATTTACCTCATTATCAGGTTATTCAGATTTCGGTTCCAAAATTCTGTACGTATTCCTTGTTTCGCTCATTCTAACCACATCTCCAGCCCACCGTAGTCTATAGATTTCGTCATCCTAACAATACCAGGTGACTTTAAATCACAAAGTTGCTCTCCACGTAATATCATAAACTGCCCACTTCTTACGTTCAAATATTTCCTCTGATATTTCTTTTCAAACTCTTGTAATTTAGACAACAATTTGGTCGTTTTAAGAATGTTATAAGGTTTTATCCAATATACAATTTTTAAACTAAATAAATTACACTGAGTTGTTAGATACCAAAAAAAACAGACATAATTTAAAGTAGAACGTGTAAAGGTAATATTAATATTAATATTAGACAAACTGTTGTGTAAATATGAAAGAAAAATTTAACCTGGGAAGCTGTTAATAAATAGTTCCAAGACGCTTTTGTGCTGCGTCCTTACTCGACACCGCACAGGTGAGGATAAATATTGCGAATTCTTTACGAACGTGCACACCTAATGGCCGGTTATTGTTGTGTCAAATGCCAGTGCGACTGGAAACGTTTTGGAAAAGGCCGTAGTTGAATGTACCTGTGGAAGTATCATTCCAGCAATCGGCTGGAGGGACTGAGGAAGACTTGTATCAAGGCATTTCGCAGACGCAACGACACATTAGTTTTGAACCTGTACTATAGTCCTACAGCATTTGTCCTGATAGATTTCCAGACTGTTCCGCCGGTCATTAAGTCATTAAGGTACGTCCAGCCTGCTCATGCTAGCGTTCGTGCTGAAGCGGCTCGGCGCGACTGCTGCCGGTGTGTACGGCTCTACTGCTCGGTCTTCGGCTCGTAAAACCGTCCACACGGAGGAACATGAGACGGAGAACGAACACGAGTAGTCTCGGCGCTTTTTAAGGACTACTACACATTTTCGGTACGACAATTTTGCTCTTATGAGACGATAGGACGACCTAAAAGTGGTTTGTGAAACAAAACCAGTTTGAAGATGGCTGTCTTCTGGGCTGTAGCGCCGTGTAGTCTGGTAGAAGTAGCCTATACTAACTTTTTATGGGTCCTTGTTGCCACCATTTTCAGTGCTAAGACCTATGAAATGTTGGTAAACTTCTACCAGATTTCACGACGCTACAAACCAGAAGACAACCATCTTCGGTCTCACGGTCGTGAAAACCTCAAATCCTACTTACAGAACCAGTTTAATTAAATTTCAACAATTTCTCTACAGCGTTATGTGCACGTGGCTAAATTCCTTCATTGACAGCTGTTAAATTCATCGAAGTCTTGCTTTCGGGTCCATCGTTCTCGATGGCATAATAGAATAATGTGTTCTTAATTATAATCATAAAAAGATTAACTTGTTTGTTGATGTAAACGTATGCTTAGTGGGAATATTCCAGTCCGACATTTGGCTTTTGCGTGTCCAGTGACGTCAGTGTTACCTAAGTCAATGACCTTTGATACCCGCGTCATAATATTCCTACCTACCAAAGCCCTTGCCAGCAGCTTTGGAAATCAGATCTTTCTGAGAGATGGAAGTACAGGGTTTAATATATTTTACTTTACAGATGTTATAGTACTCTAACTACAAGAGTTAAAGACAGAAACACATTAATCATCGGGTAAAAATGAGAGTGAATTTAATTATTTTTAATTATTGCATCAAAATCAGAACGACTGCCCTGAGTGATTCTGGAAGGCGAGAAAGATTAATTTTTGGGGAAAACAATTGGTACAGACGGTAAAATGATGTATTGTGTTACGGACAAACATATTTCTCAAAATGACGAAATAGGCTTAAGAAACAAAGTCGTTACAACTGTCGGATATAAATAAAAATTAAACAAGATAGTTAAAATAAAATTCTCCAGTGTCAAATTTCGTTCAAATTGGTTTGTCCGTTCTCGACTTGTTTCATGCGAAAAATGCAAACATCGATTTTAACAAGCACAAAAAGTTGGTACTGATTTGATTGCAAACTTTTTAGTCACACTTATTAGAATAAATAAATTAAGTATGAGACGTGGGTGCCAACAGCACGCATGAGAGAGATGACAAATTCGTCTAGAATTTTAGTAGAAAAACCTGAAGGAAAGATATTACTTCGGAGACCTAAGTGTAGATGGATTTTTTTTAAATGGACCTCAAAGAAATGAGGTCTGGGCGTTTGGGTACGGTCTAGTGGTGAGCTCTTTTGAACATGGAAGTGAAACTTAGGGTTCCTTAAAAGTCGGGAAATTTCTTGATCAGTTGAGGGAATATCATCTTCTCAAGGACTCTGCTTCGTGGAGCTACGCAATGTTCCTTTAAAATAAACCATACAAACAAATCAAGCTTTAAATAGGCTACTTCGATTATAACGTCCCTCTTAACGACCAACTGGAATTGTTATATTGCTCATTACTTTCGGAATACAAATACACATAAGCGAAATACCTTGTACTTCATTTCGCATTTTGTCTCAAGGTTTGCAAATATAGTTTACTGATTAAGAATCAACCATTATTATTTTTCCCTTCCGTTCTTCACTTCTTTCTTCACTCATTTCCTTCGTCATTTCCTATCCTCTTTTCTTCTCTCTTCTTTATTCTTTGTTTCTGTCTTTCCCTTTTACATTTCCGTTTCTCTTTCTTCACTTATTTATTCGTTAATTTTCTACACCTTTCCTCCTGTCTCTTTTCTTCCACCACTTCCCTATATTTCCTTCCTTCTTATTTTCTTTCTCTCTCTCCTTTATTTCATCATATCCTCTTTATTCCAATTGACCTCTTTCCTCATTCCATTTTACTGACTTTATTCTATGTCTTCCCTGCTTTATCCATCTCTGTCTTCCGTCAGACCGTATTCACGCACCCACAGTATTCAATGATCACTGCTATATAAACATTTTTCGGTTTATAACGTTCAACACAGGGCTCTTTTTTTAACTCCAGGACCGTCCACACTGAAACTTAGACTGGCGTAGTGCATGGAGATTTTGTCACAACATACATGTTCCTCCAGACGCAAAAATTTATTACCAAGTTGATTAAATTATATATTCAACATAGGAATAAATAAATGTCAGCGGTAACAGAACAGCTAGTTATTAGGGAGAAGCAAGAGGGCCACAAATATCAGTTATTTATTACAAGAATCAGTTCGCGTCTTGGCAAGTTTAAAACCGTTTCAGAAACTTCTAGTGACGTTTGCAATTTCTTTGAAATATAAGCATACTGAATTTCTAGAAATGAGTATTTTAACCAGAATAAGTAGGTTGTGAAGAGAGTTTCCTGTATGGAAATGCTAGAAGTGTTATTTGCAAAAGAACTCTCTTGATCAGAATAGCTTCAAATATACTGCAAATAAACTATTAACTAGTTGATTATGATAATTTTCTCTATTGTTAAACTTTGTCTATTAGGCATAGTGGCTATGGTTTGTAGAAAAAGACATCTATATGAGAAGCATATTTTTCATAACCGGGTATAGAACATGAGTTCTTTAAATATATTTCGCTCAACACACAATTTAAGACATGCAATAGGATTCTAATAAATTATTTACGTAAAGAATCTATCAGAAGGACGTATGTTTCAACCTACGTAGTTAGACTAGATATTGAAAATAGCAAATCAGTAGTTATATGCTTTCATGATTCAGTTATGTGTATAGTTTTATAGAGCGATACATTACAGTTACAATTTACCTTAAATTTGGCAGGGTCGATTATCGTCATGTTTGCAACTGTTCATACATAAATACAATCGGCAGGCTAACTACATTTATGATCTATCGCCACATAACATTATAAATGCCACGCTTCAACACGTCATTAATTTTCACCAGGTTTTGTAAATCACGTAGCGAAACGTTCACATTTCTATAAAATCTAATCAGGCAAAATTAACTCCACGTAGCGCAGTCTTTCTTATAAAGCTAATATTCTAACAGTTAGTCAACACATATCCCGGCCTTCCATTAAAGTCAAAGGCTAATTTCCGTGTTCACAACAGCCCACCACAGGATTTGAATCCAGTCCACACCTCCACACTCTACTAAAAATTCAGTTTTTATTGCCCTTCTTTAGGCACCTACATATCGCAAATGGCTTCTTCCTTTTAGGTTTTATCGATAAAATGTTATGGAGGTATGTACTGTGAATATCACACCTGTTCCATATGTGCTCATGTACCCGCAATTCTTTATATTCTTGATTAGATCATTATAATATTTGCTGAGAAGCAAAAATGGTGAAAAATTTTATTATACTATTTTCTTCAGCTCTCAAGTCAAAATGTTCTCCACAGCATCTTATTCTCAGACATCATCAATGTATCGTCTTACGTTAATGTGAGCCATAAAGTTTCATAACCATACAAAACAACAGGCAATATTATAACTTCATATATTTCAGTCCTCATTTGTTTAGTTACTTAATGTGTTAATAAATTATTTGGCTACTTAGTTTCTTATTTCCTTTGTTTGTTTGTTAGAGCAAAAAACATCCTATTCGTTAAACTGGTCTTTATCATATTCACAGCTCATATAGACTACAATAAGCAGAAATAAACCACATAAATTTAATTTCGATTTATTCAAATTACGCCCAAAATCTGTGCAGGTATTCTCATATTGATACCAATTCAAAGGCGTACAGCAGCCGTGAACCTCTTACTTAGATGAAGAAAACAATAAATAATATTAGATACAAAACATCACTGAAGTTTCTCAACAATTGTCGTTGCCAAATCTACAGTTTGAATACAACAGCAAACTCTCTGGTACAAGAAACAGACGGTTTAACATCGCTATCACTAAAGCTTTAACTGACACCAAGAACCACGTGTCAGCTAACATAACCCGAAGATTTAACAAAGTTTAATACACGCTCCGCAACTAATTAGATGTTTTGTAGCAGAAATCGAAGGCTAAATATCGTTAATAATAAAGCCCGCCATCAGACAAGATTCTGAGCCAGTTCAATCAACCTCCCGACCTCCCAATTTATTCCAATCAGGTTCAGAACAATACTGTCATCCAGTTTCCTCGATTTTCCAAAGGGTTATTCTTCAGCAGTTTCTGCATCAATTCTCCATGCACTTCTTGTTTCCTCCGCAAGATATATTTATTGGAAAGACCGCGAAATTTGTAGTGGTTTTTCTCATTTCCTCTGGGTAAATTCTAAAATATGTTAAAATAGACCACATCCTATTCATTTTACGTTATTTTCTTACAAATCATCATTAAACAATCACCCCAGTACCCAAAAAAACGTACAGCCTTCTATGTAATTAGAGGTTCATAACCGTGTTCACGACAGCCCGCCACCAGTCTCTGTCCTAAGTCAAATTAATCCAGTCCGCACCTACTGTGTCCTCAACACATAGTATTTACAAGGTTTCTTAATACAATATTGTATGGTCTTCATACATGCTACATGTCCATCCATCTTCATCATTCCAAATAAAATTGTTGAGGAGTACAGATTACAAAGCTCTCCATTACACGGTTCATCCAGCATCTCGAAATTCCTTCCTCTTGGCTTTATAAACTGCCATCAGCACTAAATATTTAAACATCCTTAATCTACGTTTGGTTCGCTGCATAATGGATAGCGGGTTGCATCAACCAGGCGTGTGTTGCTTCAAAGGTAACAAAACCAATCCCTTGGGACAGAAGAATTATTGCAGATACACACAATGTGACGTCAGCTTTTATCGATTTTGTATCAGGATGAGAATAGCTGTTGTCCCGGCAAGGGGATGGTTGCATTCTAGTCTATTTTTAGGGCTCTGGGAGGGTAAAGGCGCCCTACGAACCACCCTTCCAAATCGCCGTCTGTGACACATCTTCAGTTATCGCTATGCATTTAGTTTGTAAATAGGAAAGCGGAGGTATTGCATTTTTCATTTTCCAAAATGTACTTGCGTTACTAAGTTCTTGTTCATAGATTTTCACATACTGAGGTTGTTTTAGAATAAAGTACTGGAGAGGATATTTAGATCTAAGGTAAAGAATTAAAAGCAAATTATATGTTGAGGAGTTTAATTATTTCTAGTCTCCACCAAATATTTTTTGGGAAATCAAATCAAGTAAGATGAGTTGGGCAGGGCATATAGCGCGTATAAATATTAGACACGTACACGGTATTTTAGTAAGAAACCTTGGAAGGAAAATACCACCTGGAAGACCTTGAATTAGATGGAAGTTTGACTTAAGATAGGCAGCAGTGGCGGACTTCTGTGAACACAGTAATAAACTTTTGGGCCCATAAAAGGCAAGTGATTTCTTGTCTGTAAACGAACTGTGGGTTATCTCAAGAGAAAATTTCCTAAAATATTTCGCTACAATTAAGGAAATATTCGGGTAAAAATCAACAAAGTAAAAATAGGTTAAAATTAGATAAGCCTATGGATGTTCCTAACTTAACTTAACGAATTAAAACTTTTATTCTCACAAACAGGAAGTCAGTATAATACACAAATCGTTGAGATTGCATATGGCAGCACATGTTCTGATAGATCATAAACAAAATTAAAATAGAAGTAACAATTGGCGCGTGGATTATTACGACTTAACTCAGAGACAAAAGAGTATCGAAATGATTACAATTCCTTAGGAACTTCAGATTCAAGGTCGTCCAAACACAATTTCATTACAAACTTGAAAAATGACGAAATTCGGAATATTGTACAAGACCGACTTATTAATTAGAGAACACGAGTCCATGAAACGGCCTAGATTCGAATCCAGTATTTATGAAATGCAAGTATAAATCATTACCATTATATAGTATTGGTGCAGATCTTTGAGGTTGTAACTGACAAATTTAAGATAGACAAAATATATACTCAAGTAATAAGTAATTCAGAAAAAAATAGTGATTCAGTTCAGTTCTTTTGTTTAACTCGCTAACTCAATAGCTACAAGAGCCAATATTAATAATAATAATAATAATAATAATAATAAATCCGAAACAAAACTGAAACTCGTCCCTTGATTTATATAGCAATACCAACTGACAGGAATGTAATTAAGAAGGAAGCGGAGAAGATCTTCAAATACAAGGACCTTCTCATAGAAATACAGAGAATATGAAAAGAAAAGCACAAGTAATCCCAATAATTATAGGAGCAACTGGAACTGTCTCCAAGTCACTCAGAAAATATTTGGCCAACATTCTGGGCGAACACGACAACTGCCATTTTAGGATCTTCATACATCATTCGAAAGACGCTGTCGTAACATATATAGTCATCCCTCTCAATAAAACTATATAATATATATATGTAACACATAATAAAAACAAAATGTATTTCGGAAATAGCTGCTGCACTATGTACCTCAGAAGCAAGGTTTGTCTTAGGTACGTAGAAGTAAATACCCTATAAATTGGTGGATAGATGGAATAATAATACAATCTATAAGATACTCGTAATTTCAATGAAGAATGTTCCGACTGAACTAGGATTCGATCGTGTAGCCATATGTGCAATCTGTCACACTAGACAATGAAATAACTTGCATTACTTAAATATATTATTAACAACACAAGATACTTGGGGTTCTCACTGCGATAAAATACATCGATGTTGGTCTTCTGAGTTGTAACGCCTAAAGACGCCAAGAATATGAATGTTTTGTGTTCCTCCGAAACGTCGATATGTATTTATAAGTCCACACGGCGTTACTACCCATAACACCAACATCGATAGTTCTGTTCGATTGTTTGTGAAAGTAAATTTGATTTTCATTGGCGTGTTCTTTCATTCTGACAGGATTTGTGGTATAGCTGTAGCTGGCCTTCGACTGCCAAAAGCGGCCAAGGCAGAATGAAGAACAAGGAGAAAGAGATGGGAGTGCACAACATCCAGAAGACAAAACTCGATGACATCGATATTTCCACAGAGTACGACATCCGAGCCACCCTTGCCGAAGGCAGCTTCGCCAGGATTCTACTCGTGCGACATCGGCGCACGAGCACCAAAGTTGTGTTGAAAGCCATCCACATGGAACTCACTGCTGAAAATGAGTTCGACAG
Source organism: Zootermopsis nevadensis (assembly GCF_977971745.1). Taxonomy (NCBI): domain Eukaryota; kingdom Metazoa; phylum Arthropoda; class Insecta; order Blattodea; family Termopsidae; genus Zootermopsis; species Zootermopsis nevadensis. Next base: position 2,427,188 of record NW_028259160.1, read on the forward strand.
AGAATACCATTACAGTTATCACTTAAGTGCACACCCAAATATATTATCTGTTTATCCTGTAGCTTTCACAACTCAGAACTGTTTCGTATTTGCACAAGAATACGCTCCACTTGGTGATCTTTCTGGATCTGTGAAGGCCGGGGGGTTGTCGGAATTGTACTGCAAAAGAATAGCTGAGCAACTGGTATCAGCAGTTACATTCCTTCATTCACTGAAATTAGTTCATCGTGATCTAAAATTGGAAAATATTTTGGTATTCGCAGCTGATATGACACTTATAAAACTCTGTGATTTTGGTGCAACCGTTCGAGAAGGTACCATGGTAACAAAACATCGGTGCATATGGCAACCATTTCTACCACCAGAAATATGCGAACTAGTCAGTAACGAGAGATACGAATGTAAACTTTCATCGGACTGTTGGCAACTTGGTATAATTTTGTTTGTATGTTTGACCGGATGTCCTCCGTGGCAATCTGCTGATATATCTGACAGCGATTATTGCAATTTTATGCGTTGGCAAAAGAGAAAAACGACGAAGGTACCAGTGCAATTCCGCCCATTTACATCTCGTTTCCTAAGGATGATAAAGCGATTATTGGAAAGAAAGCCTGACAAGAGGTCGTCTGCGACCGAGATTATTAAATATCTGAGAGACCGTTGGATAGACAGGAAGACATCTGGAAAGACGTCAAGTTGTGGAGGAGGGTGTGCATCTTCATCTGTTATCGAACTTTCTAGACGAGAGTCAATCAATATGTATCTGTACCAACTAGACGACAAGACGCATTTGGTTGACGAAAGTAAAAACAGATTAAAGAAACTGTTGAGTGGGTATGGACTAGAGACGACAATAGACCAGAAGGCGATGACGAAACGAGTTTGGGAATGGCTCCTCCAGTGTGATTATCAAACCACAGCAAAATTTGAAAGTGTATGAAGACAGGAGATGCCTCTAATGGCGTCAGGTCATTTTAGAAGTGACTCTTGCGTTACTGATATTCGCGTAAGTGATGAAGGCGGCACGTACCTCATAGAGGCACCGCCCACAACTATTAGTGCCCCGGGGGATTTGAGACACAATGAGATTGGATTTGCTTTTAGCAGGAACGAATTCGATGTATCCTGGTAAAATTAATGACGATGAAGGCCTCCAAAGCTCTGGGTATCGTAAATAAGTGACCACCGTTCTTACAATGAGTATTAGGTTTGTGTTAGTATTAAACGTTTCTGTGCTATGAAAGATATATATCGCCTTCAAAGTAGTCTCTTGTAATCTTCTGTATGTGACAAATCTTTACTGGTATTCCTTGAGACTTGAAGATATTTATATGCTTTAGTAAAATTGAGCTGATAAATTTTCATATAAATGTAAAGAGTATTAGGATTTCTTGCTGGACAAAATGTCAGCACAGAAATGGTTACATTTAAATTGTCTTGCTTAACCCTCTCCCATATGTTTCAGTGAACAATGCAGATATATTTTAATTAAATCTTATACGAATTCATTAGGGTTCCGTAGATGAGGGATCAGTAAGTTCAATGTCTTTACCACCGAACAAATCAACCCTAGCGATAACATATTCTGACTTATAATCGAGAGGTGTCCTGTTCGGAACTCGGTCGAGACACATATTACCCTAATATTTTGTGATTTCCTTCAGCCCCTTCAGTCAGTGTTAGAATAAGCCTTGTTTTACATTAAAGTATCCGTCAGCCTTTACCTCCATCTTGCTTTACAGTTAACAGAGCGCAGTTGTCCTCTCATATCATTCAATAGCCTAACAAATAACCTCTGCAGTTGATTAAATGCCATTTTTACCACAAACTACAGTCCACGGTTTCTTTTTTGCGTAGAATAATAAATTAACTTTTTAGTTAATTAAACATATAAATATAATATTTAATGTGTTTACATTTAAATTGTAGTCGATTTATTTACTATAATATCGGTATTCCAAATGAATATTTCTAAATGGGCTCACTTTGAGGAGGTTGAAAATAAACTTAATAAGGTGGAAGAAGTAACATTATCTGAAAATTGTAAATTTTAAGATTTCGAGAGTTGAACTTCCTTAATATAATTTTATGTATTTCTCTTTGCGTGGGCGATTTGGCGGCGACCCGATGCGTATATAAGTAATTTTTTTTTTCAAAAATAAATTCAGCCTAGGCCTATATGAGGATACTAATTTGATGCATGTCCACACCACAGTTACCCACGCACATCTTAAGAATCTAGCAGTCATTCGGCTAATCAGAATATTCTCCGTCTTTGTAGAAACCAAATTTTCATGACCATGTTCACTAAGGTCCAACACTGGACCCTATCCTAAATCGATTAAATTTACATTTTCACGCTGCTTTTTTTAAGATGCATTTTAATATTATCCCCTCATCCATTCCCAGTTCTCTGAAGTGTTGTCTTCCCCTCAGGTTATACATCTACGTAACCTTTTGTATACATTTCTCAAATACAGTATTACAGTGTCCTTCTATATTGAATTTAATCCACACAGCATATAGATAACGATGAAATTTCACTAGTTATTTTAAATATGGCCGTATATAACTGAATATGGCTTGCAGACATTACTTGTAACAAAAAGAACAAAACACAGGCGAGTCAAAATGAATATGTGCGTAATTAAACAATTTTACAAATCACATTAGCAATTATATGAGAATTACAGTCAATAATAAAATATATTTTTTATAGAAAAAACTGATCTTCTAAATTATATTATCGACATTTAACAATAAACGTAAATATAAATTCATGAAATTACTAATCGGACTAAGCCTTTCACAGGAAATATAATTCATAATATTTATCTGAGAAAGAATATATATTTCCATTTAGCCGTCGAACACTACGAGAAAACTGTTATATAAATTCTTTGTTTAAGTCACTAAATCCTTCTACATATAATACTTATTATTCTTTGAGTTAAATAATGTGAGAAAACACGATGATAAGGCAACTTAATTCCTACAGATTTTGCCAAAGTTGTAAATATATTTATTTAATCTACAATAATTGATCTCATTAGTTAAGTAAGCGGAACTGCTAGTGCTTATTAAAGACATTGTTTAGTGCTTAACTTAATTTTTTGTGTTAAATACAGAACACAGTTGATGTAAATTTAAGATAGGATATATATTTATGAAGTGTAAATTCCCAGGTGTATGTATCAATGACAGAATATATTCTGATCATATCGTATTTATATATCAAGATAACAGACTGAATATAATATCTTTATGAATATAAATATTCTAATGTATTATTTATTATAATAATAACGCATGTTACTCATGGGTCACAGTTTCTTTAAACGTGTCGTGCCAACATTTTATTCTATTTTCGTACTTTGGTATCTTAAGTACAAAAGATTTAAATCTGGAATAGTAAATGTCAAGAAATGTTGAGCACCGAACATCAAATAAATTAATCAAGCATGATTTTAAATTGTAAATATTTTTAGGTAAATATGTATATTTGTATAAAATGTTATGGCATGTGTAAATTAGATATAATTTATGACGATGATGCAAACAATTTTAGATAAGTAGCAAAGAAAACATGGAAGTTGTCATTTTAGCAATGAAGTTTTATTTACGTCAGTGAATAGCATGAAACACACAACTTAAAAGTCCGATAAAACTTGAAATATCTGCGTAAAATATACGAATAAACTAACATTTATATTTTATAGGTTTATAATGAGAAGCAGAAAATTCACAAATTACCCCTTATGGACTTTTAACATTTCTATTTCGATTACGCAATAAACTGTAAATAATTTTAAACTCGTTTTCTTATTTTATTTTAAAAAAAAGGCGCATGGTATCATCATGTCCATGTGTCCTTCAGTTTGTGTATATTAACTTAATAACTTTTGAAAAATATTTCGCTGATTTTCCTAAGACCGCATGAATATTATCCCACCAGCAGCTTCATTACGGCACATACTGAATTCCTAAATATTATTTAAACGAACTTCGGCTTCAAAAGGTGACTGTCATTTCTCCAATTGGACTTTCACGCGGAAGAGGAAAGCACTGTACTATTCAAAGGAATTTCTAAAATGAAATACGAGTTTTAAACCCACACCGCGAGCGAATAATAGATGCAATATTAAACATAATTTAACATCAGAGGATAAAATAAAGTTTAGTTGGTTTCTGATTTTTCGTCCCACGGTTTTGTTGCTAAGATATCGATATCTGAATACAATGTCGCGAAGAAAGTCGATACATATAAAATACTAATAAAACGGAATACATGTATCAGTATCAAATAGCCTACAAATCGATACAGTATTTTTGGATACGCTCTCCACAGTACAAAAAATTTGATATACTTCAAATATTGATAAATATGAGATATGAATGTGAGATTTCAGGTTCTCACGGCCGCGGATATGAAGAGGATTGTGTTCTGGGATGTTGCGCCATGTGATCTCTTAAAAATTGACAGACGTTTAAGAAGTGTGTACTGCCTCCATCATCAGGGCGACGATGGAAACAAGAAGTATGTCTCAGACGTCGGTCAATTTCTACGAGACTACATGGAGCAGCATCCCAGAATACAGACATTCTCATGATATCACAGCTTTCGACAGTGGTTAAAATTCAGACTGTAATTCTCTGGGTTTTCTAGATGATTACCACCGTTACGTAAAAACTTCTAGTCTCCATTTTCATGGTAGAAGATAAAGAAATTCCTCCGAAATATTGGTACGAATGTACAAGACTACAAGATGTCACTAACATATCTTCCATGTTTTTATCTTAATATATCAGAAAATTTGTTTAAGGTTCTATTTTTAAAAATAAAAAAATATAGATCTTTAAATATAAGACATTTACAAATATCTGATATGTATTTTAAAACTTGTTTATGAGTAAAACATATAATAAATATTTGTGTTAGAAAATACAGATACAATATATCTAATATTTTGTCCAAAGTTTTTCTTATCTGGAAAACTTCGGATTTCGGTAATAAGCCTCGCGGAATGTTGAAGCTTCTACAGTGATTCGATAAACACTGTAGTTTTCATGTACGGGGTGAATGCCTTTGCGGTAGCCCTTCCATTCACCTTCTAAACCCGCAAGCGCATTTACCTTAAATATGGCAGCGGCAATGTCTGCTAAAACGTTTGAAAACATAGTACATTCAGCGAAACGTATTAGTCAAAGCCAGAGTTAAACAATAATGCATATATGTTGTAAGTATACATTAATTATGGTACTATACAAAAGTATACATTAAGAAGATTAATTTGTTTCATAAATGCTAAAATGTTAAAGTAAGACAGGCATTGAAACTAGAAATATGAATTATATGCACACATACATAAACAGCTACCGTTCATATGTAAGAACTGTACTTGTCGAACTAACAACTTCCCTATGTGACTAATTTTAAGTATTTACATTTTATACACTAATAATTTTAAATTATATCGAAAATACATGCTCCTTTGTACAATACTGTACAACAAGATAGTTGTCTTCTGGGTTGATGCGCAGTGTAGTCCGGTATAAGTTTACCGACGTTTCGGAGGTCCTTGTAAACTTTCACCAGACTACATGGCGCAACAACCCAGAAGATAACCATCTTCAGACTCACCGCCGTGAAAACCTCAAATCACACACTGTATAACAAATTTAGTACGAATACATTACACGACAGAATTTTCATTTACGTGTATTTTCCGTGCCACTGATTGATAAATAAGACGGAAAGCTTTCAATTTTTTAACACGTTTACAACAAACTAATCCGAACGTGTAAGCACATTTTCTGCTATAATCTTAATGTCACGTGACACCGACCAAAGTAGCTAAAAATGCATCGTTCCTGACAATTACTCAGAAAGTACCCGGTTCCAGTCTCGGCTGGGCAAAAATATAACTCTAATTTTTTGTCATAGTCTTCCTCAGACCTTCCAGGAAATGCCACTAGCCACGAATTCTTCATACATATCCTTACAAGTTCACCATATCATCCAACGCTAACATCGTGGCTGATGTAAGGTCGTCACATGATGTACTATCCACCAATTACCATTTAGTGACGAACATACTTGTCAAATAAAGGGTTATAATAGCCGTCATCAAATAACATGCTTCACTGTCAGAACAAAATAATACAACGTTGTAAAACCAACCGCGAAGTCAAGGAGATTAAAAACAACTTAGAACACGCAGCGCAGCAAACCTAGCAATTCTGTAGTGACGGTTAGGGTCCTTCTGTAGCCTCTTGAGGCATGCAATTTCGTTACGGTTACTGTAATTTATAAATGAGTTATGTAAAATTAATTTCAAACAAGTGACAACGATTAACTCATAAGATTAAAATTACGTGTTTTATTTAAGTCTTTCCATGTAAACATCTATAGACGGAATAGCGCATCTAAATAATGTTTAAAAATTTGGTTTCTGCGTCCAAGAAAACACTACATATCCGTTCCATATATAAATCGGTTAATGCTTATGGAAATATTGTTTATTCAGAGACCCAGATTAAAACCAAAATTACATTCTTTGGACAAAATTCCGAGCTAAAGACGGCCATACATATAATTACCACTCGCTTATAGAGTTAAAAATTCACTTACAAAGAATGTGTTCGCTTAATAGCATGTAAATGTCAATCCCTTCATGGTCCAATTTCAATTATCATTATAATTATCAATGGTAAGTTCATTTAAGGCCATTCCGAGGAATGCAACTTTGGCAATGAGATTTCTGTAACGTGTAATACCGTGCTTTTAATATTTTTAAGGTCAATACACTTGTTTTTATATCTTTAAATTGTAACAGAGATAACACACCATAAACTACGTTACAGGCAAAGTTTAAAATCCAGGCATTCTATACAATACAATAATCTTTCAACGAAGCACAAAATATAAAGATTATTATTATTATTATTATTATACACTTTTCCTGGGCATTTAATAAAACTCCTACGCCCTTTACACAATGCCAAGACTTCCGGGTAATGTGTTATCTTCATTTACGAAAACTAAATTATTGTACTATGCAGTACAACGAATTTTATTAATTGATTAAATTGCTTAAATTCCAGGGAAAACATAACTTTTTTGTTGTATGACGAAAGGAAAACAAATACTATTAATATATGATTCATTAAATTATTATTCAGTTTGAAAATTATGACAAATTAAATAAAAAGTACTTATTAAAGGTGTCTGATTTTTAAAAATAATTCTCACAAGGTTCCGCACCGTGTGAAATGCCTAGGCAATACTGGACGAAACAGAAGCTTATATTTTACGTGATTTTTGAGGCACCCTATTACGGATGTTATACTTTGCCTATGACAAGTTTTCATTTTATTGTACACATTTGTCAAAGGTCAGAGCTCAACATGTATACAAACTAGCCCACTGTATATATACGTCTTCCACTTCAGACCTTTTTTAATCTCGTGAGTGTGAATAAATGCTTATCAGCTATTAAACTTGTTTATTTCATCTGTTCTTATAGCCTTAGGAGTTGGTATAGCTCCACACAAGTTGCACAAGGTTTATACCAGTTCCCATACACAGGTGTCCCAAAAAAAATTATACATATTCAATGAATTAAATAAATACGTTTTAAGAAACTAAACTGTTACATGCATCAGCATTGGCACTTAATGAATTAGCGAAAAATATTTAGATGTTAAAAATTACCGAAGTTAACTTCGTGGCACAATTTATAACGGTGATCAACTGACTGGCAAGCGGCCACCAAAGCTGGGACACCCTGTACATATAGTCAATGCATTTAATTTAGATTTGTCGATGTCATCAGAGTCTTCCGACACCAAATCGGTGTCATTGTCCTTGCAACTGCCAGAACCAACTACGACGCTAGCATCGGTTTGCGCCTTGACGTCAATGCTGTATTCTGGACGGATACGGCTTCTCCATTTTACTGTGAAACATCCGCCAAATCATTCTTCGATAATGAAGCACTGGAATCACTATTGGATTGGCGTCATTTAATTGACTTCTCAGTCTTCAATTCTCAATGGGCATGCGATTCATCCGCGATGATACCAAAGTGTAGGTTTTGTTGCTTTGTATTGCGACTAATAAATTGTCCGTCAACATTGACGGGGAAATATAAAGTATTAATCCCACAAATCATAAATATAATCCCACAAGGATTAAAATCAATTAAAAGCATTACCATAGCAACGGTCTTAACAACAAACACAAGTTAAATATTATCCTGTAAGGTTTAATATCCCTTAATAGCAAATATCACCAACCAACCAGCATTAGTGGAAGACATAAAGCCCCAAACCCCTTAAATTAGGCCACAATAGCTTCCTTCCATGCTGTTTCAAATTTATCATTAATTAATCAACAAATTATCCTACGCCACATAGACTAAGCTACTAAAAGTGTTGTTTAATAAACCATAAATAAAATAGAACAAATAACCGCTATCCTGATCCAACTTTTAACCCTATACAAATAACCACTTTCTACCCATCCTCACTCCGGCTTTGAAGATGAAATATTCTTCCGAAACGTTAGTGCTAACAGCCAAAAGACCGCACGGCGAAACAACCCAGCAAACAGCCATCTGCACAAATGCCCTGATTCCTTGTTGGAGGCAGCAAGGACCTCTGAAACGTCGGTAAACTTCTACCATACTGCAGGACACTACAACCCTTGAGAACCTCAAATACTACTTCGATTCTTTGTATTCGGTAAGTACCAAGCTACACTCTCAACTAGTTCTCAGTTTATTTGACGACGTTTTCTCGACTGAGTGAGTTGCAGAATGTAATCTATAGGCTTATGGAGTGTAGAGTAAAGCAAGTGAGAAGTGAGTTAAATTTGGAGGGAAATGGTCGTGGATTATTTTAAGAAGCTTTTCCTACTTCCTCAGAATGTGTAAGGACAGAACGTGAAGAATAAAGTCCAGGACCTGCGGAGTGCTAACCACTCCACCGCATCGCACGATGAAAATCTATAGCGGAGTTTAGAAAGTCGTCTCCATAACTGAGTACAATGACTTTAAAGTGTATGTGAGGCTTGGCGATAAAGCTCCACACGTTGTCACTTACTTATTGATGCTTTAATGCACGTCACTTACTAAGTGATAAGCACTCTTTCCAGGCACTCTTATTCATTTCGTAACTTAATGTCTGTGATAAGTTTAACACCGATATAAAACAGCATATAAAGTTGTAGTTTGATGCCTTTTTAATTTAGGCTTGAACAGAAATAGACAAATCCTTTGGATAAATACAGATGTTCTTGTGTTTAAAAGTAGTGTAACAGGAGAGAGAGAGAGAGAGAGAGAGAGAGAGATCCCACGCAGGTCCGACGTAGCCGCGCGTATTTTACTGAAAACGTTTCAATTCAATGTTTTCATTTGTAGCAAGATACAAATAAGATGCCCCCCCCCCCCCCCCCGAGGTCATGGCATAATTCGTCAGGCAAATTCTTAAACAACTCTTTGTAAGACAACAGCAGTCAGATAAAATTAGCAAAGGGAGAAAACCAAATCAAAGGATGTTTTATTGAACCTCGCCGACCAACAAACAAGACGCAGGCAAGAGTCTATAAAAAGTGTGTGTGACAGACTAAATCGACATCTGGAGTTGCAGTGACTCATGAAAATACAAGAGGTAACGCAGAAGAAAGATACAGCTTCAGAGACAAATAAAGAATAAAGTGTTGGAATAAATAAAGAGATTCGAAAATAAAATAAAAATAATGTGGGGTATAAGAAAGGTAAAGAAACAAAAGTAAAGAAAGAAACAAATGAATGTAAGAATATAAATAAATAAAGACGTAAGGCAAAGGAGAAAGTCGTGCAATAAAAATAAGAAAACAATAAGGGACTGAGTAATCAAAATATGAAAGAAAAAGGAAAAAGTAAATAAAATACGATAATGTATGTGGGTGAACACGCGGTTTGACATTCGTCTTCAATTTATCGTATTTCTGGTCGCTGCAATAGTTTCTCAGCTGGTCAAGAATTTTCCCATCTCTTTTGAAACCGAAAGATCATTACCATGTTCACAAAAGCCCAACATCGGTCCTTATTCTAAGCCAGATAAACCCAATGCACATCCTCCAATCCTATTTTCCCAATATCCACTTTAATATTATCCGTTTATCGATGTCTATTTCATATTAGTTGTCTTTCCCCTTCAGGCTTCCCAACGAAACAGTCGTATGTATTTTTCTCATCTCTCCACGCGCGCTACTTAACCCCGGCCATCTAACGTTTTACAATATTACCATTGTCATATTTATTTATAAGACCGCTTTTGGCAAACGGTTGCTGAGAGAATTGGTAGTGAGTACTTCTAACTATTCCTTTGTGTTCACAGACCATAATAATTCTAATATCGTCTCCATAAACTTCGTAGAATATAAAGAACAAAAATAAGCAAACTTATGTAACGGCCTCGTGGTCTTTCACATAAGAACGATGCAGACTACATGTCTGAATTCCAGTGAACAAATTTATACAACGTAAATTTCAACTTCAGAGTGGAAATGCACGGTATCACTTTATATCCACAAACACTAGGAGAGATTTCCGTTTAAAAAACATACGAAATACATCGGATCGTAAACAAAGTTCTGGAATAAAAATGGCCAAGACGTCAGGTAGACTCAAATAACTCCATTATATGAAAACATAAGAGTGGAGTTCAACAATACACGGTCTTCAGAACTTGAGACCTTCGTGTAGATGGTTGCCTAGTAGCAGACCACGCGATTCTCACTAATGCCAGGAATCGTTACACCCACGTACACGGAAAACCAAAACAGTGGCGTGCAGACATGTAGAATTAAAACGATATGAACCTGAGGGGTCGAAGTTAGGGACTCAGACGAAATGTGTGCTAAGCAAATTTAAAGATCACACCAACAAATTAAGCTACGAAAGGGTGATAATATTCAGGCCTCGAAATACCATTTCCTAGGTAAATGACCCACCCTCAAGGTGAAGACCAAGTACCAAGGAAAATAAATAATGTAAGACCAACAACAAATACCACCACACCAACAATGAAATCAGAAGCAGGTCCACTCCCCCGTGATACTAGAGTCAAGGTCACCAAATTGCTAGAGCGCTACTCGCAACGAAACCATCTGACGCATTGACCATTGAGCCACGTGGCAATGCGGCTAAAATTACGGCCGTACACATTTCAAGCAGTGAATCAACTGCAACGATAGGATACGGCTGCAAGAATTCAACAATATCATTGGTCTCTTTTTGCGCGTGAAAGGTTTCATTTGTAGTAGTCAGGATTGCGGTTTTAAACAGAATATCCTGTATCTTCCCCAGCGGACCAGGGTCCCTCTTTATATTTGAAATTCAAAATGGAAGACAAATTCCCCGTCTTAAACACAAAACAAAGATGTATCAGCGTCTTCAGAGACGATCGCCGATGTACCCTATCTTGAGCCACGTGACACGAGAACAAATCCCGATACCATATTTATTTTACATCCGTTACATTATTCCCTTTTTTCGACTAAAATTTTATATGTATTTTTCTTCTGTTCCATGCTTCTATTTCATCCTACTTGATTTGATCAACCCAATAGAAATATTTCAATTAATATTACATTCACTGATGAAGTTGAACGCAACTGTCACTTCCCGGATTCTAGCATAAACTACGGCAAACAAGTCACTTAATTTTATTGTTTTATGGAGAGATTCTTGACTCGTATCGGGAAACCCTCGTAGCGGTTGACGTTGAGTAATGCAGTTCCAGCCGAGAGCCGGTAACAGTTGCTACAAGGAACCCATTCAGCACGATAATATTAAATTAATTTACATAAGACAAATTGTGGGGGATACATACAGCTGGCTCAGAATGGGATCCACTGACGGGCGTTTTTAAAATGGTAAGGAACCTTAGCGTTTCATAAAAGGTGGGTAATATATTGACCAAAAGACACCCTGTTCCCTTCCCAAAAAGGATTCTAAGCTTCATTCATTTGATAATATGTAATTTTTCAACTCATGTAAGTTTCTTCCATCAGCTAAATCAAATAAACGTATATTCAAGTGTTAAACGTCGGTTTGTCACACACTAAGTTCTATTTGTAAACTAACTCAAGTCGCTGAGAGTCTATATTAACAAGACGTATATTCAACGCTGTAGTCTGATCTATTATAAAACGTCGTTAAATAAACTATGAATAAATAAGATGTATTTTGTTATGTCAGGGAATTGTTTATTGTTATGCAGGTCTAGGCAACACGGAGTTTTCCTCCGGGGGCTTCCCCGGTTTCTCCGTGGCATCCCAACAATTACTCCATCCACACACAGAAGAAGGCAATGGCAAACCACTTCTGGATCATCTGCCAAGAACGTATATGAACAGGTCCCAGTCCGAGAAAAGGACGGAAGGATCCTGTTCATATGGACCTGTCGTCAGACACAACACTAAATAATAATAATAAGGTTAACACGAGTGTTAGAAAAATGTACGCGGAGGCCAACGAATCGAAAAAACAGATCTGAAGATTTTGTCTGAAATATTTTACGATGTGGATAATATTTATATAAATGTAAATACTAAATATCGTGACGCTGAAATGTGGTAAACGTAGTAGTTACTCTGCAACAGTGAGTTAAAAGTTATAAAAAAAAAGCACATTTCTAAATATCGTGCCTTCGGTCGTAAGCTAGAGGCTTCATCTCTGAGTCGATAATTGGCTGGTCTCGACGTAAAGGTTAGGTTAGTTGCTCGTGAAGTGCTTGCAGTTGCGACTGTTGTTTATACAACTTTCCTATTAAATACACGAAGTTTATCTTCAACGAAATTAACGAACGACTGGAATTTAAAATTGTAGAGCGTTATATTACCAACAATAGGAACTGATGACGCAAATGAAATATAAATGTGTGCTCAGTGTCGAATTTGTTACCACGATAATGGCACGTGACGCAATCTTGCCAGTTTATCTGTTTGTGGCAGTGTGCTGTCTCATCTCAAACGCCATCTACTTCAAGTAATAAATGTGTTTTTTTTTATCTGGACCCCCACAGAGCAGGTCAGCTCTGAGTTTACGCTCAGGGTTTTTGGCCAACGACGGAAAAATATTTATAGATCACGAGTCGAAATTTGTTGAAATGTGCGTACCGTTTTAAGAGTAAAAGTATTAAAACGATACATAGACTGTTAATTAAAAATATAAAATTGTGTATATATAGTTTAAGAATTTCAAGAACATTATTCTCTAAAACTTTTAATAACTTTAACACATACTTTGCCTCCCCTGAAGATGACTTAAAGGAACCGAAACATGCATTATTGATATTTATGATAAAAGGCTGTAAATGTATGTCGTATATGCACTAAGGGGTCCGCAGTGGCCGCGAGGTCTGAGGCGTGGGCCTTGTGCCGCTTGGTCACTGGGACCGTGGGTTCGAATCCCACTCAAGCCATGGATGTTTTTCTGTGTTGTGCTGTCCTGTGTACGGGTAGAGGCCTTGCGACGGGCCGATCCCTCGTCCAAGGAGTCCTACCGAATGTCTATAATCAAAGTCAACGAAAATTTGGGACCCGCAATGCTCAAGCACTTGAAGAACTGGTCGATCCCAGTATTCCAGTATATGCACTAATCAAATACTGAATACTACACAATTCCAATGGAAATCAAAAAAATAGTAATGGTAATTATCCTATTTATTAAATCAATTCTATGCTGGTATCAAATCATAAGCTTCGTTAGTGCGATCACATAAGCCGCTTTTATTCAACTTATATCTTCCAAACTGAATATAGCTAAGATTTCCTGAAAAGCTGATATTCGCTCAGCTAATCGATAAATTTAGCTTCTGAAGCTTCGTTATCGTGTTCACATATTAGGACGAACAAATAAAAACAGGGTGAGATGGATAACACATGTAGAATGCATGAGGGAGATTAATAATTAATGCAAACATTTACTAGGAAAACCGGATTGGTAGAAATCACTTGAGAGGGAACAGGTTCATCTGGCTTAGGACATGATTCAGTGGCGGATTTTTGTGAACACGGTAATAAACCTTCGTGTTCCATAAAAAACGAAGAATTTCTTGACATTCTTAAGAATGATTCTGTTCCGTGGAATTCGTTATTATCACTACTCGTTTGTAATCGTGTCTACAGAATACAGTTTTTGACGAATGCGTGGTAGTCACATGAACTAGCTAACCACATTCATACAGCAACTTGGTAACGAACCTACGTGCATTGATGATCGCAGCATTTGCCCCGCCCCCAACCAGGGGCAATGCCCCGTGCTACTTTCGCTACTGCTACTCATTTCTGTAGGTCTTGTGATCGTGCCCCGAGTCGATATTCTGACAATTTTATTACATGTAATTGGCCACTACTTTTACAAGGTTAAAAAAAACAAAATTTTCTTCCCTGATCCAGCAGAAGCCTCTATGACTCCGCAAAGTGACAGATTACAAACTAGACCGGTGGAGTTCGAGCCCCAGATGGGGCAGATTATTTTTTCTCGCCGCCGCGATAATCTAGGCTCCAAATTTCATTGTCCTGTCCATATTACGTCAGCTGATGCAAACTTTTGGGCAGTTCCTGGTTTGAATCTTGGAATGAAAATAAAATAAAGAAAGGTCAGACAGAGAGACAAAGGGAGGAATGAGAAATGAGGGAATGAGGAACGAAAAAATGTAGAATGGGAGAGATGCGGAAGGGGACAGGGAGATGTAGATTATGACAAGGAAAGTTAAAGAAAAGAGAAGTAATGAGACAAATGTAGGAAAGACAAAAACAAACAGAGAAAGAGAAGAAAGACAGGATGAAGGAAATACAGAAAGAAAGAAACAAACAAACAAACAAACAAAGAACAAGATAAAAAGAGAAATACAAGAAAATAGGCGAAAACGATAAAAAGAGACATAAAGAGAAAAATAAAGAAAAGCAAGGACAGATTGAGAAAGATAGAAAGAGAAAGAGACAAACAGAATAAACTGTAATCCACAAAAAATACGGCACAGTCCAAATGTTTATAATCCTGCCAGCGTGTAAGCCACAAGAGAACAAACTGTGAATTATTTTCTGGCCATCGAAGCGAATCTGCAACTATCAGCTTCTTCTTGGCTTCATGCAGTTCCACATCTCACGCAATATAATGCTCAAACACGACGGAGGGAGCTCGCTCATAACTTTGTCTGTCTTTGTGACATGGCGGGTCCTAAGCCCATACAAGTTTAAAATGACACGAAGTAGGTAATGTGTGCAGGACAGAGTGATTAATTTCTTTTACAGATTCTGGAATTTGGGTCCCCATGTTAGTTGAATGTCATATTTTCTCAGAATGAAAGCTATTCTTCTTAACTTATACTTTAGAGTGGATGTGACTGAGTGGGGAATCCTAAGCCATTTGGGAAGGCCCAAGGAATCCCCCGTGGTGATGTTCTCCACCCAGCTGCCAGAACCCCCGCCGATACAAAATTCACTGACCCCAATCATCTGACGTCATTCGCAACTGCGAACTTCTGGTGAAGACGCCAGAACTCTAAGGCTATACGCACATTGTGACCGATCTCCGATACAAGGCGATGACCATTTACAGAAACCACGGCAAAATAAAATTGAGTTCCACGACTTTAAACAAAATACGATCGTGTATTTCACAGCCTAATTACTAAAAAGAAACGTCTTATGATCGGACCAACACAGTACTTGAATTTCAGCTTTAACAAAGTTCACAGTTATTAAAATGGTGGTCCTAAATTTTGAAAAACGAAACACTACCAAAGAACATCGGTACAATCATTGGACTACGGGTCCAACAACAGGGATTCGAATTTCGGCAGTGACAAAAATTATTCTCTTCGTCATCATTGCGTCCAAAGCCCGCCCAACCTGCTGTCCAGTGGGTATCGAGGACTCTTCCCCAGTGAATAAAGCGGCTGGAGCGTGAAGCTGATCTACCTCCATCTAATGTCAAAGATCAGTTTCCCTGGAGATTGATAAAGCACAACATCTTTACTTTTGAACAATGCCAGATTTAATCGTTCAGTTCAGTAGTTTTGGTCAGGACGTACGAAGACGGACAAACTTACATGACGGCCAGTGGAAGTTAATTTCATGTTCCAACACATAAAACTGACTGGCTCATTCAAGGGCTATCCTATATATACCCATGAGAACAACAGGACTTTGTACGTGTATAATTGGTCAGTTATGTTTGCATCCGAGATTAAACTATGTTTCAGAGACGGGTCAGAAAGAATACAGTTTCCGCCTTTATATATGTTGAGTCAGTGAATAAAAACCATCCTTCACACTTTGTAAATGTCTGGTATCAGGAAGGCTGCTACTGGAACTTGTAAGATGTGAGAAAAGAATGGTACCATTCAATACAGACTACAAAATTGCATCAACTGGTTTTAGAAATACATAAAGCATTACTAAGTTAACGTTTTGTAAAACAGAGGTTAAATCTAGTGGCTCACAGGATTCCCCAATATGGTCTGCGTTCTGAAAACTAAAATTAGAACCAAATTCAAGGTAACCGATGGTGAAATGTCCCAGAGATCCTATTTCTTACAAACGACCGTAAGAAGGTAACTGTATAAAGAACAGTTCTTGTTAAAAAGCTGATAGTCGTTCAACTATTGAGATATTCTCCGCCTTTTATGAAATCCGAAGGTTCACTGCCGCGTTCACAAAAGCTCACCAATGGTCCGTACTCTGTTTCTTTGATAATCAGTTTAAATACGCTTAGATTTTCGAAGAAGCGTCTTCCATTAAGGGCTTCCAATCAAAATTTTGTACACACATATCATCGCAGCGATAAGTGCTAAAATATGTTCAATATAATAACAAAATTATTTGTTTTTCTGTCTAAAGTAATAACTTGTGTGAAACTAGTAAACTTTATATGAATCTATAATTAAAATAATCCTCCGTATGGCTACTACAAAACACTAAAAAGGGTCGAAGCTGCCCCAGAAGTAATCTCATCTGTGTGGGCCGGAATTTCACAAGCACTTTGTAATTCAAATGTTGTGTGGGGGCGTTCGGCTTTGCCGGGTCGTGGGCGTATGACGCCTACGCGAGCTGCTGTCTGGCTGCCTGCCTCGCGTATCGACTGGAGGTATCACATGAAACTGCTGACGACTGCTGTTTCCCCATCAGCTAAATGCAGAAGCTGTTTGAACAGGAAAATCACAGCGGACCTGACAACCGCTCGGCGAATTTATTACCAGATTAAAATTATTGTTGAACACAAACATCATTGTGTTTATGCATGTGGCTTGGAGGAATCCGAAATGGTCACCCACCCATTTGAGACCATAATCCACGCTGCTTCAAAGATGCATCGAACCGAAAAAAGGCAGTTATACCGGAATATGTAAATAAAATATAAAATTTAAAAAATAATATAACTGACAGAACTCATCTTATGCACTGCAAAGAAACCATAAAAAGCAATGCAAGCTCTATGTGAAATTCATAAACGAACATATGCTTCACCATGCATACATACATACATACATACAAGGTGCGATCGGAAAGTTTCAAGACTGTGTCAATAGAGGGCGAACCGGATGTAGTACGAGCTTCTGCCGCTAGGGGGTGCGGCCTACATTCATAGTGAATCAGTGTGCCAGCCGGCATCATCCAATTAGCATTTGTTTCTTAGTTACGGGCGTTTTGGTAGTGCATTACACCGACCCTCCTGCGATTTCGGAATGGCGTGTGCATCAAATTTTGCCAAAAGACTCGCCAAAACGGCTACGGAAACCTGTGAAATGCTAAAGCAAGCATTTGGGGAGTCCGCAATGGGTCGTGCACAAACTTTTGTGTGGCATTCACGTTTTAAAAATGGCCGAACCTCTGTCGATGATGACGAGCGTTCTGGACGACCATCTTCGAGCACAACGCCCGAAAATGTTACGAAGATTCGGCAGGCCATTCACGAAGATCGACGTCGTACCATCAACGAC
Organism: Zootermopsis nevadensis; assembly: GCF_977971745.1. NCBI lineage: Eukaryota > Metazoa > Arthropoda > Insecta > Blattodea > Termopsidae > Zootermopsis > Zootermopsis nevadensis. Next base: position 2,445,185 of record NW_028259160.1, read on the forward strand.
TTGTGCGACATTGTTGGGATAGGCTATGGGACCTGTCAGCTGATTCTAAAGGAAGAACTCCACATGCGACGCATCATGACAACGCGCCAGCGCACACCGCCCTCGAAGTTCGGCAGTTTTTGGCCTCAAACACCATGGCCGTCATCCCGCACCCTCCTTAGCTCCGTGTGATTTCTTCCTCTTCCCAAAGATGAAATTCAGCTAAAGGGAAGGAGATTTGAGACGATAGAAGAGATTCAGGCAGAATCGCAGATGGTGCTTGACAGGCTGACAAAGAAAGATTTCCAGGGATGCTTCCAGGCTTGGCAGCGGCGCTGGGATCGTTGTGTTCACTCCCAGGGGAACTACTTCGAGGGTGATGGATGAATTTAATACCTGAGATAAGTGTACGGGTTTTTATAGGCGCAGTCTTGAAACTTTCCGATCGCACCTCGTACATACATACATACGTACATACGTACATTACATTAATTTATTTGTTCATTCATTCATGTGGATCGACAGACGTTCTTGCTACACTACACTGGTCCTCCCTTGTTCCATGAACCAAGGCCAAACTGTGCTTGAGTCATCGCGAAATATTTTGGCAGCTACAAGAAGAAGGCGGCGTTTCTGTAACGTCGTTCAGACCAGAAGAAATCCTTCCGTGTTGAAAGCATTGCTGCGAAAGCATTTTAGTCGGATGTGAGTTCAACGTTGGTCCTCGTAAACTAAATGTCATTAAAATGGGGAAGATATCGTATGGTATAGATTTGTTTTAACCCTACTTCTATAAGGAGACTCGTGGCACCGCGCACAGTTTGGCCAATTATGCAACACAAGTGGCTAAACGTTGTTAAATGTCCATCTCTTGACCGTCGTAGTTAAATTTGGTTAAGAATACAAAAAAGAAACTCGTCATGTTGTTACTTTCTCTCCCTTCGAACAAAATATTCCCTTCGGCACCCTGATCTCAATCACAATGAGTCTATGTTCTCCCCTTAAAGTGAGAGACCAAGTTTTGAACTCTATAAAATAACAGTTAACAACTGAAGACTTTATAATGATAAGTGGTTAAAGACCACATTCATAAAAAAACAGGATTTTAAATCAAATAAAAATTACATTACTTCCTCCATCTGTCTGAACAACCACCACGTAAGTGTAGTTATTAATATTGTCATTAGATGGACCTAAATGCTATCCATTTTTGCCAGCAGCTGTTCCTTGAGAGAGAGAAAAAGACAATAGAACATCATCTCCAGGAAAAAATTTAAAAAAATGTAAAATACATCAATACCACTTCCTTCCACATCCCCTCTAATTCATAATTCACAAGCACCAATACATAAACTAATAAATTTAAAACAAACGTAATTGCGTAAGAATAACATTCTCAAAATTCTCATTCGAACGTAATTCGAGCTATGAAGTTAAAACAGCGTTGTTAAATAACGTCAGAATCGGTCTCCTCATTGTTTTAATTTAAAGCGAGGCTTTTATGTGGGAGGCTCCCATTGATAACTTCCACAGATGCCGTCAAAATCAAGTACATCTCCTAATTTCTCCCACGCTCATTAGTATCCTACGAAATAATTAAAATTAAAGTCTCGTCATTCGACACACATACTTTTTTCGTGTTAACTTATTTCCATATTATTTTCTCCTGTATTAAACACCGAGCAGGAAGACTTTAATTAGGGAGATGCCAAGTTCGAGTCCCCCACGGGGTTAAAAACTGTCCTGTTTTCCTTAATTTGTCTCCCCACACTTTTATCCGTAAAGTAACTTATATCGCCTTTCAAATCCTTGCCTTCTTATTCTTCATAATCACATTTCTTTTATATTTAATGTATATCACATGGGAGAGATTAGAAATGAATGCAAAGTTTCGGTCGGAAATACTGAAAGAAAGACACCACTTTGAAGATACAGAAGTTGGTGGAAAAATTATATAAATGGATTTTACAGAAATCGGGCGAGAGTGTATGCGGATTTAAATCATCTGTCTCAGAACAGGGTCCAGTGGCGATCTCTTGCGAACAAGGTAATGTGTCCAGATATTCCAAACAAGGCGTGAAATTTCTTGACAAGAGCGAAAGACCATGTTTTAATTTCTCAAGGAGATAATTATCATCAACATCAAATGTCTTCTGCAACTGAACCATTTCGCTAACACCGTCATCTCAGCTGCATTAGGACGCAACCTGGCGATCTGACCCAAACAACCACCCTTTCGTATTCTCAGTGGCGCCTTGTTCTTATTGCGAAAGCTCTGGAAATGTGTAATGTCAGCTGGTGACGTCACAGATGACGTCAATAGTGAAGGGTGACTCACAGGGGTGGGTGACTTTAAAGACGATAATATAGGATAAACGAGTAAGAATGATTGCATAGGTTACAAAAGTTGTGATGAAGACGATATTATTTAGGTAGTCTTACTTCATGTTTTAATGTGTCCCCTAATTTAATTTGTAAATAAATTTTAAAAGATTAAATTTAAATAAGTATATATAATGCTTTAAGACAACATATACTTCAATGCTCAACCACTTTTATTTTCTGTTGTTGAAACAATGTCAACATACGCATTCTGATCATCAGTGTTTCGGTGTTCTTTTCAAACTGTTTAACAAGACATTCTTTTTTTCAATCATTTGAAACTTAAAATGCTAAAATCATTAAAATATATTTTTGTCCATGAATGTAACTCACTTAAGCCTGCCCGTGTTATCACTTCTTCACTAGTTTGTGTGTGTATGTTTGTTTGTTTGTTTGTATGTATGTACGTACAGTTAAAATTCCTTATTCTGTTGGACTACCAAAATCCATTTTGGGTGGGGGGAGAGAAACATTTACCAGTTTATTCACTCGTTGTATGATGCTGTGTCATCTTAAAGTCAAGTTGTATAAAATGTTCATCATTCTAACAATTTTCAAGCTGTCATTAAGTGTGATAAGAACCTAACCAGCCAGTATATTATAAAATATGCAATTAAACGAGTGAGTGAGTCTGTCAGTGATCTGCGAACAGATCGATAACCGAATCAGATCTGTTTAGAGGTAAAAGACGACGTTCTGTGAGTTCAATTTTTAACCAAAGTTGGCAGCTGGTAGGAAATGTATTCGATCGACCACCGTACTCAAGAGCAAACACTAATCCCACAAAATCTCATGTAGCCTCGGTCAAGGTTGCCACTCTGTCGGGATAAATTTACACTATATACTATGATCATTATAGAACACAGTGTCCATAAAAGCGAACGAATCGTTGGATTTTAACGACGTACGACCAGCAATAAGAATTACGCGAATGACAGATGTGTCTGCGGTTAAGCGCCACTGTTTATTTGATCCATCCCAAGATACCAGCCGTTCCATACACCCGCCAACTCACAGCATTTTAAAAATACGTATTTGCTTCTCTCTCTAGATGAATAATAATTCATAACCATCCTACCATATTTCATTCGACGCCAGATAGTCATACCAGTTGGTATGAAGTCGTAAATTAACCTAATAAACAAACGATGACTCTAATTTCCAACAAATCTAGACTACTTCTTCTCGTACGTTTCATCCAGCCAAAAAGCTATGGCTTCCAGACGGTAACGTTCTGTTCGTGAAGGGGGCTCAGTGGGCGGTTTGTTCCACTATCATAACCCAAGAAGTCAATAACCCAATAGCACTGAAATTTCTATTTCATTACTGTTATTTGTTCAGAAAGATTTCTCTGAAGTTATTTGTGTGGAGCACAGCGCTATACGGAAGCGAAACGTGGTCAGTGGTAAAGCCAGAAAGAAGGAGGGTAGAAGCATTTGAAATGTTGAAAATTAAGTGGACTGATAAAGTGCGAAATGAGCTGGTCTTAGACAGGATAGGCGAAGGAAGAAGTCTATGGAAAAATCTTACGATGGTGGGGCACATTCTGAGGCACCCAGGATTGGTTAATTTGGTAGTGGAAGGAACAGTTTAAGGGAGACAAAGATCGGAATATGTAACGCAGATTTTTGAGGATGTGGGCTACAAAATATATGTGGAAATGAATAAATTGGCGCAAGATAGGCATCAAACCAGTCGAAAGACTGATAACAAATAAACAAAAACAATAGTAGAACATGGTTATAACAAAACCTTAAACCACATTATAGCATGTTTCAGCTTAACACACGTATTTCTAACTGCGAAATATTAGCCACATCAAAAATCTAGACAGATCTCTTTCATTATTCTTAATATATTTCTTCTGTTCTTTCCTTCCATCTTTCTGCTTTTTATACTTCGTTCCTGCTTTCCTTTTACTCTTCTTCCTAAAGTCATCAACTTCTTTCTTACTTTCTTTATACCTACAGAAATACAAGACATCGCAAATGACCTCAGAATACTGATCGAAAATCAAAACATAATCAGTGAGATAGCTGTCAACAATTTTCGATACAAACTATATTAAAAATTAACACTTTGAAGACGAAGAAGAGAGTGTAGAGAAAGCTGAAGCTCGTCTAAATAATATCTAAAAAATTTAAGTTCGTACCGCAAAGAAAATACAACTCTTGACCATAACAAATATAAATTGGCTAACACTGTTTAGAGAAATAACAGCTGTGTATTAAGATCAATATGAAATCCATACATTTCGTGGGCAAAATGCTGTATTATTAAAATAGGTGGTACATGCTTTAAGGTATTTTTCTTAGCATCAACGAGAGGGTATAAGAAACGGATTCAACATTTCAGTCAGAAAACATGAAACTTAGAAAAACCTTAACGTAGCTGGGAAGACAATATTAAAATGGATGTTAAAGAAAAGGAAAGGAAACAGTAAATGATTCTTGCGAAAACGGTTCCATGTTTACATTGTTCCATAAAAGACGAGGAATGTCTTGACTGGCCGTCGACTATCACATTCCCAAGAGATAATCTGTTCCATGAAGTCAGTAATGCATAAAAATTCGTGTTTTGGATCCCGTTCGTCGTGATTTCCTCATCTTTCTTGAAAAAAATGTTAAAATTAGAATAAATTCAGCAATGACCACAAGCCTACACGATGTTATATAAGTCAATATGCATCATTCATTGTTCGTATTTTTACGATTAATTCGATAGACTGGAAGAATACAAATAATGGTACAAAAAGCTATCAATTGGCTGTTAATGATAACCGGTTACAATCGAAACACAAATCAACACGGTGATGAACTGCATTGTGTTTTATTGCAAACCTAGAAAGGATCTGGGCTGTTCTTTGATTACTTTTATACGCGAAATAAACCTGCAGTAACACAGATTAAATACTTTGTTTTGTAAAGGCTTATCCTAGGGGTACAGACGTGTCAGATGATTTTATGGAGTACCCTGAGGACGAGGACGAAGATGGTTCTCGAAACGTCGGTGTTTTCTCCATTAAACCACCATAATTAACTGTCATTTGGCAGTATTGCTGTGTCTTCACTGATAAACTGGAAAGCAACTGTCACCTCCCGGCTCGAGGCAGGAAATGCATGACTCACCACCAAGTGCTACAAGATTTTCCCCGATATGATTCATGTATCGCTTCATAAAAACAAAAAATTCCGACTTCTGACATGCTGAGGTCCTGAAAATGATATCCCTGTGACGCGTTTCGGAGAATCAGTGAACGCACGGTAGTGTGCTGAATAGGCCTACTGCCTAACATCGCACTGTAGCTGCCTTTTCAGACTGTTTACCAGTTCCTTTAATACAAATACGAACCTCAATACCACAATCTGCGCAAATACCTGAAGCTTCTCTTTTTTTTTTTGTCCAATACCTGACGTAGATCGTCCAATGGTATTCCATGTTTGTTAAAAAGCAACCTCTTGTGAACACGATAATAAATGTTCATATTCAATAATAGTATTGGAGATATCTTGACTAGCTGGCCGTACTATTAAATTATGAAGAAGGACCCTTCTCCATAAAGGACTCTTCTAATTAGATGTTCTTCAGAGAGACATGTTAAATGATGAAACTGTTCCATATTTTTTGTGTAACATAACTGACAGTTTTTGTTTACGTTTCAGAATGTCCCATACAATTCTTCAAAGTGTCCATAACATTGTCTAGCCTTTTGAGAAAAAAAAATATCCAACCAAAATTATAAACATATCACATCAGCTGCTTAACCTTTCGAAGCTGAAGCTCTTCTAAATAATATTTAAAAATTCGGTCTCTCCTTAAAGAAAATACAATGCTTCACCGTTATAAATATTCGTTGGTTGACGTTGTTTAAGGATATAATCGATGTTTATTCTGAAAATCATACAAAAGTCATAAATACAAGCTGTGAGCTTTAAAGGATTAAAATGTCTACTTAGAGAGGGAACAGTCAAAAAGTTGTCTAATGTAATAGTCACACTACAGGTAAAGACAAATAACTATAATGATGATTATTATTACCAATTAGTATTTTCATCCATATACAACGCCTCAATCTGATACCAATCTGAAACCAACTTCTTGTCTGCAACTTCGCCGTGTAAGTACGATAACCTCTCCTACACGAGTGTACTGCGTGTTGCCAGAACTCAAAGGAGCAAACTGTTGCAATAAGTCGACAAATATAAACGGGATTGCCGAAGAACGAAAGTTTGGAATTCTTTTCACCGCCATCATATCCCATAAAGACTGGATCAAAATCAGCATCCAGCATATTGTATTCCAAAGATTCTGAATGTAAAGCTAGTCCATCTAGTCAAAAATTAATGAGTCTACCTTTAACGATGTACAATTCCACAATGCTTCATAATGCGTTCTCTTTGCCACATATTTTAGGGTGAACAAATCACGGATAATGAGAGGGGCAGGACATGTAGCACGTCTGAGAACTATACATAGCGGATGACGTAGTCAGGTAGGAGAAAGACGCTGACGTAATATGTGACGTAATTAGCTGTTGCTTGTGTCATGTTGGACCAATCAAGAGACGGAAGGCTTCAGAATGAGATGCGGGTATAGCTGCAATAAGGGGTAGAGCTGGAGCTTGTGACGTCACCGTAGTCATGGTTACAGCACGCTCTAGACGTGTGTTACCGGAAACAACATAAAATACACTGCAAACGTGGAGTGGACCTTACATACATTGAGCTATTGTTCATTCTGTCTGTTTAGTATTTATGTCAGTTCCTCTCCAAAACACGTAAATATTTGTCACAGCGAAGTGCCAAATGTAGTTATGTAGCGGTTAACTAACATTCATGCTTTAAAATCGGGTGGCTCCGAATCGAATTTAGCGCTGAAATCCGGTTAACCTGTTTTCCCCAACTTTCTTTAATCCCACATAGAAACTCGAACATACGTCACGGCTATTTCATTTAAAATCCCTACCATTAAGCAGTTTAGTGCAGCGTAATCAACTATACTTGTATTAGGGAAGTACCCAGTTCAATTTCGACTGGATTACAGGATACGATGTCTGAGTATTCCTTTCTCAATGTTCATTAACTTTTTCTCATTTAAGTCGACGCTAAAGAAACTCTTATGCTGAAAAAGTGTAGGTAAATAAACCAACATTCTGTGTTCACAGCGTAATGCTATGTACTTCTGAGGTGCACAATGTCGTGTCGGTTGGTGGACTTTGGTATTAGCGGTGTTGAAACTTGGGGTTCTGTCCGTAGAATTAGCTTCCTTCCCTTCACTTTACCTTGTGTAATCGATCCACTCTCATTTTAACTCACTTCTGCCCTGAATATGGAGGCGACAGATTCCTCCTAACGTTTGTAAACGTATAAAAGACTACAACGATCCTAATTCAGTAACTTTCCAGGCAGATGCACTAGAGTAAATGATATATTTATTAGTGGCTCATTTTAACGTCACTATCAGAAGCCCAGAATAAACAGTCTCAAATAATAGGACGATTAATAAATAATTAATTGGAAAGGATTTGGAAGTAAGCGGTCGTGGTGTAATTTTCGGTGATGCCCTCAGGGACAAAGGAAAATCATGAAAAACCTCCGAACAGCCTCTCCCCAGGTCAAGATTTGTACCGACACCTCCTAAATACGAAACGGGAGTGCTAACCACTAGCATGAGATGTGTGGTAACTGTCGTGTGAATCCTGGCAGACAGTAACGGTTCTCGATGTGGATGGAAAATGAGATCACTTGATGTTCAAAGGGCCCTGACACGAATCACGGACGTAACACTCCCTGTAGGAAGCACGGCACATGTGGGTCAGAAGGAAGTATTTCACGATGAAGAAACGCATGTGACAAGTGGCCTGCTAGGTGAGACACGAAACACGTGTTAGCAGTGGCGGATTTAAATACTGTATCAGGTACTGATTCGTTCAGCTAGCTCTAAAGATCGTGTTTTCCTTCCCATGAAAATGCTGTAACTGTCTTAAAACTGGCTTGTGAATGATTTATTCTACATCCTTACTAACACAATATTAAAAAATCACCTCAATATCGATGCTCTGTAACCAGTACAGTTAATAAAACGTTGTTTAAATAAATAAACATTGGTGAATATATCAAGCATGGTGATGAGAAACGAATACAAACTTTTAGAGCAAACATTATATATACCCTATTTACATGTATAAGAAAACGAAATGTTGGATGACGTAATTCTTGGCGCGGGGGTGAAGAGCAAGGTGATAAGCGTTGCGCGCGCACCTCCACGCTTTTTCTACGTTTTACCCGGCCGTTCCGAGCATCGACCAGGCCGTGCCGAGTGCAATTATCCACATCACATGGGAGCTCAGCTAGCGAGTAATCTATCCCTACTGTAGGCATAGAAGACTGGACAATATTAAAATGAATCTTAAGGTAACAGAAACAGGAGGGTGTTAAGCATATTCTATTGGCTCTCGATAAAGTCCAACGGCGGGTCTTTTAAACACGGTAATAATGAATCTTTGAGTTTCATAAAGTTCGTACAATATTTTGACTAACTGAGTGACTATCAGCTTTTCTATACACAGCCTGCACCATACCTACGTACTTTATACTTTCATGTAGGCATAAATGTTATAAATTATGTTCAATTTTCTGTTTGTATCTAACAAAATAATTAGTTTAATTACAGCAATAACAAATGTGGCAGAAGGAACACAAAAAATGTTTACATCCTTTAAAAACAACCCACAGATCAGTCAAAAAATAATGTTACGACGTCAAGGCTACACAAAGTGGTGGTTAGCAACATCTAGAACTCCAGCCTGTATGACCTTCAAAAGCTGCCTCAATTCTTACATAACCTCAATTACAATCAGACAGCAGGCAGTACTACTGCTGGAAAATATAACAAATGCTTGCGTTTCTTTTAACATTTCTTGTCCAAAAGCTTACCATAAACCTGATCATTCGATGTAATAATAGAAACATTATCAACAGCAACCCTAAACCCAACATCTTCACCGGAAATCGAAACCAGGACACTTTACCTTTCTAAAATATTCTGGTCTCAAAGAATAAACATGCCAAGTTTGGTCCATATCGGGGTACCCGTTCTAGAGCTTTTGGCGAACATACGCCGACAATATTAATTTTATAGGCCTGTATAAGATAAGATCAGATTCTGTGGTTGCCGAAGCCTCGCGTACAGAGAGCAAATATCATTAGATTTTTATCACCCTGAATCCGCCACAGGTCTACAGAAATGAGGTGTCCTGCTGTCTCAGAAATCACAGCAGTTGTGACGTGTGTGTGAGTATATATATAAATTCACGTGTTTAGTCGGTGTTGTTCTATGAACCGCGTGTCATAACAGAGATCTATTATTGACAACATGCAACATCCCCCGTGGGCCAACAAGGCAGTAGTTCACATTTAGCGCCTCTCTCTCTCTCTATCTCTCTATCTCTCGGACAAAATTAGAATGCTGTACTAATATTTGAATTTCTTAATCAATCCGAACAAATTATTTTTAAAGTGTTTTAAAATAGAGCCCTCATTCACCTTGCATAACATTAACATGCTGATGAAATTAGATTAGCGACACGTAAAAGAGAGAGAATGGATGAATTATGGAGTGAAGGATAGAATGAGGAAGTGTGCGACTGAGACAAAGAGAGGAATAAGTCAATGCGTGAAGATGAGAATGGGTAAGAGAGGGAGTGGATACAAGTGTGAAGTGAGAATTAGGAAGTGGCTGTCGGTCACTGTACAGATAACTCCCGAGTTTAGAGCCTGTTTTATTCCAAACTGAATTACAGGCGATTTTCGACTTTTTCCAGTTTCCCGTACGACTCAAATGTTCAATTACTACGAACACCATCACTGCAGCCCAACCGATAATTTACATTTCTAGGTTTACTTAACGACGTATTCTCAAATGTATGGCACATACATTGCCGGACGTGAGAGGACATGAAGAAAATTATGTGGAAGGAAGCGATTGTGTCCTAGTTTTCCTAGGCGGTATGAATAAACCTCTCATCACGGCTTGCTTCCGAACGGAGTGTCGAACCCAGGGGCTCCAAAATACGAAGCACAAGAGATAGGTTTAAGATAACCATCTTCTGGGTTGTTGCGTCGTGTTGTCTGGTAGTTTACCAATCTAGTGATTGAGGCAGTAGGTCAAAGTTCATACTCGCCACCATGAGAACTTCAATGTCACAATAAATAAGTTGTAAAGATATGAACTAAAATAGCAGTTCAAATGCGGAATTTGGTAAAAATAAATCCAACATTGTGGCTCCATGAAAACATGGCTTTTGACAGCAAGAACACCTACAAATTTCCCAAAGGGGATATTGCATTATGTACCATATGTAGTTGGTATGAAGTTTCCATAAATCATGTAAAATGATACAAGTTTCCAAAACACAGTAGTTAATCTGCGTTAATAGCCATAATAACTTCATACGTGTCACATTATCCCACGCTTATGTATATTTATCTACAGGCCTATATTCTAATCCACGTGCTTGTAATTTTATTATACCGTCTGGTAAAAGTAAATTTATTATATTTGTGATTTTTTTTGTAAGTTAATAGCCCTGTTTTAAACCAAATCTAATGGAGGCGGTGACAGCATTTATGGAAACTTTAGAACGTTTTTGATTTATGATTATGTGCTAAATGTCAAATGGCCCAGATACTCTGCACTTATTCATAACGGGAAAAGGGCAAAGTTTGGTAACATTACCCCCTCCGCCTGCTTCTGTCAAAAAACAACAAATATGTGTCATACAATGTTTGGAGAAATTAACAGAGCACTGATCCCAGGGTACAGCGATTGGATATAAGGTAAATCAAGTCATTATTCTTCAGTCTGTACACACAATTCTGTAAACTAAGTGAAATTGTAAGCGGAAGAGACCGTCTATGAAAATGTACGACCATTCATTTGTTTGCTAAAGTTGCTGTGATGTCTATAAAAATAAACATTTTGTGATCAGACTTAAGACAGCTGCAAAATTACGTCATTTCGGGTTAGCATTGTTTAACGTTACCACGAACGATTCGTTTTTACCACGTTTTATATAAATGCAAAAGGTAAAAGAGCATTCTTTTATTTAGTTATATTGTTTCAGTTCTGTGAAATCTGATATAATCATGTAAATATGCAAAGCTTGTGTTAGTCGTTGAATGAAGATTAGTTTTAAAGATTTGGTAGATTTATTATCTTAATAGTCGATTTCCAAGCAGACTAGTTCAGTAAAATCGCCTACAAATGCTCTAAATAGGTGCCATTTAGGCCTATAATTTTTTTTTGTAGTGTTCTGTCAGACGACAGGTCCATATGAACAGATTCCTTCCATCCTTTTCTCGGACTGGGACCTGTTCATATACGTTCTTGGCAGATGATCCAGAAGTGGTTTGCCATTGCCTTCTTCTGTGTGTGAATGGAGTAATTGTTGGGATGCCACGGAGGAAAACTCCGTGTTGCCTAGACCACGGCCTTGCCCAACACAAGTTATAAATTCGGGCACCGCCGGGAATCGAACCCGAGACCCCAGGATTACAAGGCCAGCGTTCTAACCGCTAGACCACCGTGGCGGTAGTATGGTGTACACGGACTTAAATATGGTTTGTCTACAATAAAAAATAGACCATCCTCTCATTATGTTTATATTAAAGTATCACATACAAAATAACATATTTCTCCTCAAACAAGCATCACTGACATGCGAGGTGCAATTTAAATCAAGTATAAGAGAAGGTTAATTTATTTTCCCAATAAAAGACAAACAAACATATTTTACATTAGTAGGAATCTAGTATAAGTTTACCGACGTTTCAGAGGTCCTTGCTGTCTCCAACATCAACGCCCTGATGATAGAAGCAGCAAGGACCTCTGAAACGTCAGTAAATTCTGTTAGACTACACGGCGTAACAAAACAGAAGACAACCATCTTCATATTTTACATGTGCTTTCCTTTTGATGTTTCACAATATTTCTGTACTCCAAATATTACTTTCCACTTAAATTACAATCTACCAAATACAATTAACCATGAACTAATGATTCAATTAAATTCCTATTACAATTATAAAACAAAAACTTTATGTTAAATTGTTCTCATATTACCTTCGCACGGGCTAATCATATTACCTATAACATTTTTTTTAAATGTGGTAACACTGCTAGCTTTAGAGTCTGGATTTTAATGAACCACGCATTTGTAGCCAAAGGTAGAAACACGTCATTAAATATTATACCCAGTATTTATCTTGAATGACTAACAAGACGATTTCTTTGTTTTATAATTTAAATAAATAAGGAAAACAAAAATAAGCCTCGCATTTAATAAACACTTTTCAATCAATATTTAAAAAAAAAATTAAGCAGAAAAAATAATAAGTTTCATTCCACCGCGTCCGTAAAACTTCATTTGAACCGCCAATAGCATTTAGCGCTATTAAATAAAATTTATCTATATCACAGATAGAAGAAAAACTAAATGTATTCATATTTGTCTAAATTCCCCCTGTACGGACAATTCCAGAGAGTTACGGGGTCGGCCAGACTTGAACAGGGAAACCACGGATGTAAACGCTCGTGGTAGATACAAATACACTAGCAGTAAGTTACAACGCTTAACTTTGTTAGTGTTAAACTTTTGCAACCCCAGAAAGTAACAGGAAGAATGGTTCATTATTCTTGGTAAAGAACGTCTTAACATTTCAAAGAATCTTTCATAATTGAGCCTTTGACCAAAAGTTTATTTTCGGGTGGGAGGGGAAAGAACAAGAACAAGGCGAGGGACAAAGGAGAAATAAAGAAACGGGAGAGAGAAGACTGGCAGAATAAACAGACCATTACAAGTGAAATACGAAAGTTGTATCACGATTCAAATAACGTAAACTCTTGAGGCAGCCATGCACTACGTTCTTTTTTACTAGGTTTCTGGTTACGGGTAAGTTCGCCAGTTTCAATCGTGCCCACAGACTACGCAGTTTTAAATCCCAAACTTAAAATGGCCGACACCACGAACTTAATTCGGTAGCAACATACGTAAAAAAAAAATCAAACTTAGTTGATGTTCAACGTTCCAGTCTTAAAACACGTGCGCTGTTTAAACATCCAATTTTAGTCCATACACGAGCAGTCTTAACCGTGTAAACTTGCCAGTAACTGGGAACCTATTAGAAAAGAACGCAATGTATGAAGGGCCCTGGCATAATGAATAAACATTTCCTCCCCACAGTTATTTTTGTAAACTGTCACGTGTTTATGTTGTGTGGACGTGTAAATAAAGACCTACAATTAAAGATTCCACGAAATCAGATGTCATAGCCCACGTACCTTCTGCGATTGACGCGTGGAAACATCGCAAATAGAAAATACAATACACACAGCACAGGGAGGCTAGTAGTTACTAGACCGGAACCGGAAGACTGAGATCAGATGTTCGGCAAGGACAAACTTTTTCTTCTACGTCACTCACAGACCACAGGTATCCGCTCACCCTACTGGAGACAAAAGAACAACAGCGGCCGAGTATAATACGCTTCTGCGCATCTACTATCACGTGTAGTTGTGAGCCAATCAGCTTCGGTGAGTTGGTGTATAAAGTATTCAGTTACATCAAGCGTAAAGCAGATGCCATTTTAATTTTTTTTGCCACCCGCCTTCGTTCGTGCCGGTACCAAAATATCGTTCGTGGGGGGGGGGGGGGTTTACATTTATTTCATATTCATATTCACTGAAATACAAATACAATATTTTATATTTTATAAACAGCTTTGTAACACTACACTACTTCTCCCCTTACGATGGAAGCAGGTTGCTAAAAACCGATATGAATGTTCACCGCAGTGAAGACGTCAAATATATCACAACTTACGTTGTTCCCTTTTATTCAGAAACCAAGTGTCAAGTATTTTTTAAAATTTTAAGGAAGGAAAATATTAGAAAATATCTAACTTTACAATAACATACCTTGTATTTCAGATATGCCCATAGACGGTGTTAAATGTGACAGACTTTTAGAATATTTTTGCTCCAACTGTAGATGATGCATGGTGTCAAATGACGGAGGAAGTCATTCGTGATAATTACGTAAGTACAGGGAATAAAATTTCCTGACTCATTTCAAGGCACTGTCCCAGAATTCGTCTATCGAGACTGAGAAAGAAAACGAAAATCTGGGTCAGAAATTCGGTAATGGGCCGAGATCTGACCCAGGTACCTTCAGGGTACAAGCTTGTTAACAAACTTAGCGTAGGTTAATGGATTGTATATAATCAGCTTCAGCCAGAACGATCAATCTCTGGGACTACTAGAACATGCGTAGTCATGCCACGTTATTTGACTGGCAGTGTGTGGGTAGAACAAACCGCCGTGACAGGTCACAGAACTACGCTATATTTATTTTGATAACTACAGGTATCCAAACGACGGCAAGTGAACGATCTAGAGTTCATGCAACCAGTCTCACATTGGTGAAAGTTCAGCAAACTCTTAATATAAAGCAGATATGCTTCCAATTATTTCCGCTAGAGGAATAAAGTCCTGCCGATCATCGCAACAAAAATAAAAATGTAAACTATACTCCAAAGTATAGCAAAACTGGCCTTCAACGCGGATCTATCCAACATGGACTCGATTACATACGTGAAAATAAATGCGAACAATTCTTCAATTATATTACACACGATTCGTCACAGAAGATATAACAGCCAGCGTTGTTAGTTTTATTCAGCACGTGCAAGGGTGTAAATATTCAGCTCAATTGTCATCCAGCGTCCAACGGAGTTTCATGAACTCGTACCTTACATGGAAATATTGAATGATTTTCGTAAGAAAAGCAAACAGCCAAGTCGCTGAATTAGAATAACCAAAATCACCCATTCCTGTTCGTACTTAACCTCAACCACTTGCAACTGTAACCAATATGATTCAGTTCAATGCTTAACTTCGCGCTAATATTTTACTTCGCTGATAAACCTTCCGATGATACTTTATCATGTTGGACACCTTATTCACAAATAAGTATCATTACAGTGTGTATATGTAAAATATTTAGATGACTTTCATTTTCAAATGATTGTCACTTTCCAACCAACACAAGTCTATCAAACTATCTCTTTCCTTCAGGTACACATTTCTCGTCTCCATGCATGCTACTGGCCCCGCCGTTCTCATCCTCGATTTAACCGTCCCAATATTTCACAGAAAACAAATTATGAAACTGAACATTATGCAATTTTACTTAACCTTAAATTATTATTCTTGTATTTTATTTACATATACACCATATTAAAAAATCTTTTAACTGAGAGGTACTGATAGGACTTAGTTTCGTAAAAGATATGGCACTTCTAGAAACTTGATAAAGCTTTGAGCTCAGAAATCACCTATGTATATCACCAAGGATAGGCGAAGGAAGAAGTCTATGGAAAAATCTTACGAGAAGAAGAGATAGGATTGTGGGACACATTCTGAGGCACCCAGGATTGGTTAATTTGTTAATGGAAGAATAGATGAAGGGAAGAAATGTAGGGGGAGACAAAGATTGGAATATGTGACGCAGATTTTTGAGGATATGCAAAAAAATATGTGAAAATGAAGAGATTGGCGCAAGATAGGCGAAAATGTTGGACCGCATCAAACCAGTCGAAATACTGGTGACAAACAAACAAAAAACATATCACCAAAACCAAATTTTAAGAAATATGATGAACACTTTCAAAAAAGAAACATTTGCAGAGTAATGTGACTGGCTCTTAGATGCATCCAGACTCTCCATCTAATACAAAGGTTCAGAATGTGTGGAATCTTACCTCAATTCCCTCATTGCACTTCTATGGTGTGATACTTAAACACAGGGATAACTTAGTTCTAAACTGTTATCTTGTGAAGTATTAAGTTACAGGAGCTGCCATCAGCAGGGAGAGGAATAGGAGACCACAAAATTCTCAAGTTGGTAGATGCAGTGGAAGTATACTTTCTTATCACGGACAAATTAAATCAGAGCATGTATTGTAAAATATAAATTTAATATTAAGGTGATAAAATCAAGGACAAGATGAGGACATGTAGCACTCTCGGAAGAGATAAAATTTAGGCACAACACCTAAAGGGAAGAGATCACATGGAAGAATCATGCATAGGTGGAAGGATAACATTAAATTCTCAATCACATTTTGGGTGTGGGATGGATTCACCCGGCCCAGGATACAGTGTAGTAAAAAGCTCTCGTGTATCACGAGTGGTAGAAGTTTATCGATGTTTCACAGGTCCCTGCTGCCTCGATCATCAGAATTCCTGAAAAGTTAATATTCTCTAGTCAAGAAACTCCCCAAGATTTATGGAACCCAAAGTTTCATTTGCCATATTAAGTACAGCTTGCTACTAGACCGTATACTGAGCCAGGTGAATCCAATCAACACCCACAAACCTAATAACATAACGCATAAATTAAAAAAAAAATTAACATAATTCATATTTCATTAAATACTCTTCATATCAAAGAATTATTCAAATGAAAGTTGTCAATCCAAATGAGAACTGAATTTTTTTTGTCATGTATCAACCTTGAGCCATTTCTGAGAAAATGATAAAATGTTACTTGGTCTTCACGTAAAGCTGCTGAACTTATCAGAGGGGTCACGGCAGAAGGGCACATCAAAATATTTGCATAATTGAAGACATTTGGTCTAAGAACATAAAATGGTGAGATGTATGGATGAGACAGAAGGGTGTGATGCTGATGCTGCTATACGCAGAGATACAGACAGTTTTATTTGAGCGTACGGACAATAATAATGCGTATTTATCGATCAAAATTAGCATAAAAATGTAGTCACCTGTAGATCAATCATTCTGCCGGTACGCCCATCTGGCACGCTGCCCTCGATATCAACCAACAGCAATCAAAATTACATTTTCCCAACAAATTTTAAGCAGTGTTGATCCTCAGCATGTGAACAGAAGCTAGAATTAAACACAACAGATAAATGACACAGACACACAAGAGATCATCATGACTAGTCACTGCACTAGGGGTGGTTCAACACCTAACCCCTTCTATTATATTCTAAATCTAAAATTGACAAATTCGCTCGCAGTGTACGACGACGACAGACTAAACCACATTATAATTTACTGTGTAGTGATACCAACATCTTACCGATGCATATCCCAGTCTTCACGCACTGAATACAAACATAAGGTAAACTACCCCATGTTCATCAGATCTGTTACTTCCCTCAAGGCATCAGCAGCTTCCATTAACCCCAGACCTTCCAACGTGTATGAGAGATTATCTGGACTGGCATCTTCATCATCTTCTGCCCAGATCTGCAGCATATTTAATGCCCGTTCCACATCGGTATTCTGCTCATTCTGGAAGAAATCCACCTGAAAACAAAATTAAAGTTACGTTTTAAAATCCGTAAGTTGATGTGACATTACACAAAAGCATACAGAAACGACAATATGAAGGCACTAACTCACTCGCTAACTTCTGAAAATAGAACATAAAGTTTCAATACCACTAAATTAGATGAGTAGCGTACCTCATCATCCTGGTAGCCCAGTTTGGTTGCAAGTTTCTTCCATTGTGGCGCTACTTTAACTGCAATGGCCTGAAGCTGCTCTTTCAACAGGACACTTCTCTTACTGTCCCCCTTCTCTGCCCCCATCCCGTCGTCCTCGTATTCTTGCGGCATTGTTCGTTCTTCCTTCTCCTCAGATTTTAGAAGTTCGTCGTCCTCATTTTCAGCATCAGGAACCACTGTCTGAACATCACTGTCCATCAACTCAACTTTGATTTCTTCGCTGCTCAGCGATGACTGAAATCACATAAAACCAGAATAAAAATCCAAATAATTACCTTTGGGGCAAATTCGTAAGAATAAACTTGTACTCACTGGTCTGTCCTTTGCAATTTTTTTGATCATTGTTTCAAGATATTCAGGCAGTTTGTTGATTGGATTGTTGCTGTGCGTGAAAAAATGTGGACTCCTACGAGCCAGCAATCTTAGAGCACGCCAACCAAAGTTACCATCGTTGACTCGTCTGCAAAAAAACGAGAGACAACAGTCAAACTATGATATTAGGATATAAAATAACTGATAGCACATGAAATGTAATTACTTAAAAAAAACATGTAAGCAAATGAACTCCAGACTAAAGAGAATGATTGAGGGATTGATTGATTGACTCATTGGTTCAAACTCCACTGTGTTTAAGCACATGACTAACTTTTATCTTGCATTTCCCCAGACACACAGGCAGTTTAAATTGTACAAAATATTTTCGTTGTTTCCTGTTTTCTCCATTACCTAAGAATCCATTCTAAAAATTCTATACTGCAAGAATGGTACAAGTATTTACATGTAGTAAAAGGGTGCCTCTGAAATATCGCCTGATATGAACTGGGGAAAAAATAATTTAGTGACAAACTCTGACAAAAATTCTGGGCCCAATTTAGACCACAAGCATATCTATAAAAAAATAAAAGTTTCTAAACCTACTTGTATTCTTCTTCTACCATAGCTGCTGGTTCAATCTGCTCTATTGCTTCTTCAAAGTATCCTTCTAGTGATGGTAAGAAGTCTCTGTCCCTTGATTTGCATGCTTCAAGGTTGTTCGGACACAAGTTCCAGAGTTTTGTAAGTTCCACACTATTAAAACAACAATATTATTCAAGATAAATGAACTAAATATTTTAACAACGTAAGTCAACACGCAGGTCCCAGTCTGAAAAAAGGATGGAGGGATCCTGTTCATATGGACCTGTCGTCAGACAGAACACTAAATAATAATAAGATGAGGCGGTCTAGCGGTTAGAACGCTGGCCTTGTTATCCTGGGGTCTCGGGTTCGATTCCCGGCGGTGCCCGAATTTATAACTTGTGTTGGGCAAGGCCGTGGTCTAGGCAACACGGAGTTTTCCTCCGTGGCATCCCAACAATTACTCCATTCACACACAGAAGAAGGCAATGGCAAACCACTTCTGGATCATCTGCCAAGAACGTATATGAACAGGTCCCAGTCCGAGAAAAGGATGGAAGGATCCTGTTCATATGGACCTGTCGTCAGACAGAACACTAAATAAAAATAATAAATAACATTTACTTATAATGGAATCACTAGGGACCTGAATATTTTCCTGTTTCAGACAGCTTTCTGATTAATAAAGCCTCTTATTTCTACACATAAACATCACACAGTACATACCCCATGTACTTCCAATCCAAATTTCATGTATGTACACAACTGTTACTAAGCAGTGTAATTTTCAGGTTACTTCATTTTTTATCTCAGCTGTATTTAAGATAAAAAACTTATTACTTTCATCACGCCTATGTTAAAATCTGAGATGAATCTGTATTACTGTTAAAAATAATTTGAAGCAACTAGCAAAAATTCTCATATCACTGGCATAAATTTCTACTCACTTCCCCATTATGAATTTCCCATGTTGAGTGGCATCCTTCATCTGTTCTCCGAGACTCTTCTTAGGTCTGCGTGGACGAGGGAGGACCTTACGCTTCTCCCCTCCCTCTTCTATTGTCTCATCTGCTGTTACTTGATGGGCAGGTTTTTGGAACTCTGGACATCCGTCATTCTTCCACGAGTTCCAGTGTTCCTCACGCTAGAACCAAGAAAATTGTGTGACAATCAATCTGTCAGGAATAAAGAATGCTAATTATAAAACCATATTTCCACTGGAATGTAAGAATAAAAAAAATATGTAAAAACTATTAGGACTATTATGTGAGCTGGGATAGCTCAGTCAGTATAGTGACTGACTACGGGCTGGACGACCGGGGTTCGATCCCAGATGGGGCAGAGGATTTTTCCTCTAGCCTCTGCGTCCAGACCGGCTCTGGGGCCCACCCAGCCTCCTCTACAATGGGTACCGGGGTCCTTTCCCGGGGGTAAAGCCGGCCGGGGCGTGATGCTGACCACTCACCCCCATCTAGTGCCGAGGTCAAGGAAGAGAGGAGCTATACCTCCACTCACCCCAAACGCCTACATGGCGTATAGTGGGACAAACTTAACTTAACTTATTAGGACTATTATATTTTTACTACCATTACTGGTACACTTGCACCAAATTAATTACTTCCTTATTTTTTAGGCTATTAGACTCAGGTAGTAATCCCAACTGTAAGATTAATTTAAAATGAGACATGTATCAGCCATAATTTCAACCATTTTTACTTCTATCCAACCAAAGAGAATAACCGTGGGGGTGGGGGGTCTCTGGAAACAGTATTCACATACCGATAATGTACAGAATGCAAGTTTCAATGTACTCAACAATTCCAAATATGTCAAATTTTTCATAAAATGCAGTGATTTAAGTTACAGTACATGATATTAATAAAATGACGAACATATGTGCCAATTGTAAATATTCTAAATAAAGTCCAATTGGTAAAAGAAGTGCATTAGTCACACGCATGGCTCTTACATTTTTACTCTTATCTGTAATACGAACACTTCACAGTTAAAATAAACCGAACAAGAACTTACCTTAAGGATATGTTTAACAGTCTGAACAAATGCTAATCCGTCAGGCGGTGTTTCCTCCAGCAGACAATAAACCATTTCTGTCTTCTCTTTCACCCAATCTGCCTGATCAACCTTTAGTTCGTGTGTGTCCCTGAGAAGAGGAGCCAACCAACATTTCCATTAAACTTAAATGACCGTCAGTTTATTTAACGCAACCGACAGAGTTGATACACTGATAAACTCAAAAGAAAGAACAAACTACGAAGGAAACAATACTTGCATTGAGGAGGGACACGGTTTGAATCACAGTTGAAGAAGAACTATACTGACCGCAATGTTCATGATTTTCCTCAGTCACTTCAGGCACTGCCAGATAGTAACTTGACACAAAATTGAACACATTTCCTCATATATTCCTTCAAAATCATCATTTTTATCTCATTTAGTACCAAATAAACATAGCTGTTGATAAAAAGCAATTATGAAACACATCTTACGCCTAAAAAATAATATGAAGACACATCACGGCCCCACTTAATGGTACCTGCACCTTGTCATGGTGGTGGGGCTGAGTACCTCAGTGATCCCAAGAGCTATGCTGGCGGTAACATAGCTACTGGTAGGGCCTCCCTAGCCAGATTGGTCGAGGGGGAGAGGTCAGACTAAGACAGGTACCCTGGTCCTCCAGGTTGGGGGTTAGTCGCAAGGCTAACAACCTTGCACCGTAAAAAGGAAGATGTTTCAAAACCTCAATCAAAGCTTCGGACAGACGGACCTAACAGAGGACCGAATGGAAGAGAAGAACTGAGGAGGCCATGGACCGAACACGGACCGGACAGCCATAGAAGAGACATATCAGGAAGTGGAGGCAAAGCTTGAGCCCCAGCTTTACACTTAACAGTCGAGGGTGCCACGTTCTTTTATAACACAATCATTCCACTGCAATTTCCAAATTGTAATTAGTTTAAAATCTATGGCCTTTCAGTCACTGCATCAATGCTAAAAACAGATTATGAAAAATCTCAAGAGGTGCCAAACTAGCAAGAATATGCAAACAGCGATAAAACAATGGCTAAAGGAACATGACACTTATTTCTATGCACAAGGAATAGAAAAACTCGAACAATATTACGAAAAGTGTCTCAGTCTCCATGAATATTGTGTATAAAAATAGTTTATGGGTATTGCAATTACACTGTATTGTTTATATTGAGGATTGTGAAAACCATTTTAAGTTAAGTTAAACTTATTTTCTGATCGCCCCACAGACGAGGGCTAAACAAGAACTTACAATATTATTTATTAAAATGTAATAACATTTACAACACACTTTTACATCGCCAATAAGAAGCAGGACAAGAAAATTAAATGTTTTATAAGTAATATAATGTGCCATTAAAGAATCAACTAAATGCCTAAATTTTGGCCATCTCATATGTAAATTACAATGCAACAAAAAAAGAAGCCCTCAAACATTGGCAAGACTAAAATGGGGCAGGCCCAGAATAACGTATGTCATCAACCTGACTGGTTCACTAACACAAAAATGACTGGTGAAATGTTAAAAAAAAAAAAGTGATTTTCTGCTTACGATTTGAATTTAACAGGAGAGTTGAGGTACTGGAACAAGATGAGAAATTGAAGGAGAACATAGCGCCGGAAGTTCGCGTCGCTAAGCTGCAGTTCCAGTAGTTTCTGATTAGTCAAGAACTTAGCAAAGTAATGTTGTTGTTGCTGCTGCTGCTGTCTGTCTTCATCTGAAGTGTCAAGTTTCTGATGCTTACATTGCATATCATCAAGTTTGAAACTTTTGAATGCCAGCAACACATTTGATGCATGCTGGAAAATAAAATGTTACAGTTCTTCATACAGACAGAGTCCTGTTCCACTCGTAGAACTGTGGCCACCAATGTGACCACTGTTCATCCCCCCAGATGACACGTCATGTATATGGAGTGCCACTGTGTCCACCACAAATCCAACATGGACTCTACTGGGCATAAACCTCTTGTCTCCATGGTGAGAAGCTGTATTGGTTGGTATATCTTAAAATTTTAAATATGTAACAATATAGCACAATAATATATCTAAAATATTTTGAGATAGTATGAGGCGCGTCCCAAAAGTAAGTTTCCCACTCGTCCCACAGCTAGCAAATCTTATATTGCGCGAAGCGACTGTGCGTACGTGATAGAGCAATGACGTAGCATGGCGCATGCACTAACGGTACTTCCCGCGTTCTCACAGTAGCATCGTTGCAGCTGTTGAAGATGGAGGTTCTTATTCCAGCTCCCGCCGACTGTGAAGTGCGGTCAGTGATAACGCTAGGCCGCACACGGCTCGACGGACAGCAAGTCTCCTGCAGGAGTTCAGCTGGGAGGTGTTTAATCATTCACCCTACAGCCCGGACCTCGCTCCCAGTGATTTCCATCTTTTCCTACACCTCAAGAAATTCCTGTCCGGTCAGCGTTAGCGTTTTGAGAATGACAGAGAGGCGGAGATGGTTGTCACACAGTGGTTCCAATCCCAGGCGGCAGACTTCTACGACACAGGTATTCAAAAGTTGGTCCCACGGTATGACAAATGTCTCAATTCCGGTGGCGAATATGTTGAAAAATAGCTGGACACTTGCTGTATCTGTTGCAATAAATATTTCCATAAAATTGTGTTTTGTTTCTATAAACGGCCCCAGGGAAACTTACTTTGTAGACCAGCCTCGTAGCTTACTTTATATCTTATCAATTAGAAATTAATTCTGCAAAAATAAACCTATTATCTTGATGTAACAATTGTTGAAACACTTGAACAGAGAAAGAAAAAGAAAAGCAAAAACATTGCTGATAATAAAAATAGTAAATAAGGAGGGTATTTGAGGAAACAGTCATCACTCACAGCTGAGAATGTCTTCCAATGAACTTTGCTGTAGCACTGATTTGGATTGCGAAAGAAATCTTGTAGAGCCCAAAATTTGCAGTACAGATTGTAATCTATCTTGATCCTTTAAAAAAAATAAGATTACCTCTCAGTGTAACAATACATACAAAACCATAATTTTAAAATATTTCAGTCTCTTAAGTAACTACAGTACTTGTGGGTTATCGGGACACATCGCTTTAAAGATAGGTTAGGTTAATGTGTGTGGACAGCAACAAATAACTGAATGAACGATAACCCACAAGTACCGTAATCTCCAAACTAAAATTTTGTATGCATTTATCTCCCCATGTGCTACATATTCCACCCACCTCACCCACCTTGACTGATCATCTTAATAACATATTGTACAGAATACAAATTATAAAGATCATCATTATGAAATTTTCTGCAGCTCATAACATTTATTCCTCTTAGATCCAAATATTTTCCTCAGCACCCTATTCTTAAATATCCTAAATCTGTTCCTCCCTTAAGGTTTTAGATAGCAGATGGGAAGATAAAATATTCAGAGCTGAATAGAATCAGGTGTTTCCTGAATTCAATTTACTCTTATTTTATTTGCAAATTTATTCCTTTAATCCTCAAACATCAGGACTTGTCACACTTGCAAGGGATTTTCAACCACCTCAATATCATAATTTTGTATGCGTTCTCGTAAAAAGACATAACATATACTGCATTTACCGTCAAACAATTACTCGTGCATAATAATATGAAATGAGGTTCTCACATCTGTGAGCACAAAGTGGTCTGGCTTGCAGACGTCATTGCTGCCTCCAGCGACAACTCTTAAAACTTCTTACCAGACAACATTGTGCTACAACCCAGAAGACGGCCATCTTCTATGTACAACAGTCTTTTTTTTTTGGGGGGGTATTATTTACATTTTTATTCAATAAATTAAGGTCGTCACCACAGAAACTGATGTCTCCTATTCAATTCCAATCCTTGTAGATTTTCTTGGACATCCTGAATGCCATATTCTAAACCAAAGTTTAAGAACAATGGCAGTAAAGCATTTTTTTGTTTCAAACCATTCTGAATATAAAATGTATCATACAAGGGAGATCTGAGGTTTACATGACGTTCAAAATGTGAATTGTGTTTTTCTGACTGTGAAAACTACAAAGTCCTTTAATTTCAAAGGCATCACAACCTGGAAGATCACAAGTGACTTCAGATAAATGCTTACCTTCCATATTTATTTTGGGTTTCCTTTTAACAAAATCTTGATTAGTTTCAAAATCAGTAAAAATGTAGTACAAAATCTTTATTAAATTACTTAAAAAAGAAATTCAGTGACTTAAATTGAATGCATTAATTCTTCTTACTTTGCATCTGGTTTCACATCTTCTTCCATTGCCTCATCCTTTTCTGCCAGAATATCTTTCAGATCATTTGAGCTTTCACCACCAAACTCCGTCAGATTATCAAGATTAAATTCACTCACAATGTTCAGACCTCAGGAAAAGAGAATAAGTGAAATTTGTTATTCATACATTGTATTATAATGCTTAATACATAATATAAATACACCAGAATAAAACTTGTCCCACACATGCTCTAAAACCCCTACACCTTTTCAATAATGTTCTCATTTCTAGTCACTCAAAGCTTTCTATTCATACAACCATTCACTCTAAATACTAAAGTTTTTATTTAAACTTTCTACTTTAGTGTTCTATAAAATTGAGTTTTAATTACATTTAACCTTTTGGATATTGTCTGGATGCTAAATTAACTCTCTTATAACTTTTGCATGTATGGAGGGGTTTGACATCTGTTCATTTCTGGAACCCAGCCCTACAACCACAAAATATGACAACAGAATATTTACCACCATTCACATATAAGTGATTAGTTCACCTATTTCAAAACAAACTGAAATTTTCTGCAGTGCCCAACTTGCATACCCATTTAATCAGGTGGAATCCAAACCTACAGCGCAGGTAATTCAGTAATAATATTTCTTAGTCACCTCAATTGGAACACTGCAGTCCACATTGTTAATAGACCTCTCCAGTTCTATATCTTCTTAGCAGTTTCCACCCCTTTGACACAATTCACAATTCTTTCTTTTTTTATCATAAGACTAGAAAAATAGTCCATCAAAGACAATTTTCCATTTCATAAAGTGTCACTTTACACATTCTTCATTGTATTCATGATTAAAACAATTAAAATATACTAACCAGATCGTTCAGAAAATGGGAAAAACTTAGCAAGAAAGAGAAGTATTCGTCCGCAGAAAACAGTATTTTGAGATCGAGATAATCGTCTTAGCAAATCTGCAATATCAAACAAAAAGAACATTAGAGTACTTCAGAATTTGTGTGCGCACAATGACATGCAGTTAGTATGAATATAGGACAGGCTATGATAACAGTTAAGAGATTTCTGAAAATTTAAAAAAGGATTTTTGGAAATTTTCTCATAAATTTACATGGTCAACATTTACTTATTGTTTCCCGATTTTTTAACACTAACTTACACTCATTAGTACCCAAGTGCAGACCAGTTAAAGAAAAGGCTCCACGGTACAATTCTGCTAGACCATGACTCCCCTGTCCATGGTAGTGGATTATTCTTATGCAGTTAATACTAAATCACATGGTCAAAAAAGTCCTGATTTTATGACACCTGAAAGACTGCATGTAGGCCCATCACAGGATCATATCGTGCACCATCTGTATCAATTTCACATCAATACGCCCCATACACTGCACCTTCCTCCATATGATTCTTGTTTCAATCGTATTAAATTGGTTTCTCAAGACATCAAAAATAGAGTTGTACAAGAAACTGCGAATGTTTTGTGAAAAAGTATTTGCTGAATGCATAAAGAAAAATGGCAAAACATAAAGAAGTTAGAAGAGCAATATTCACAAGATGACTTTTTGGATGAAGTAAACAAAAGAAGGATTATTCATGCAGGAAGTAGAGATAAAGAAGAATTTTGGAATTTATATGAAGACAAATAAATGGGGAAAATGGTTCAGATTTCTCTTTGTGTCTTATTCAAATTGCATAGTTTTCTAAACAATATTGTAAACACATAACAATTCAAGTACTTTTTATCAAAGATTATTATTTTTAAGTGCCTTCTTCGATTTTTAAACCCAACTTTCAATTTCATAGATGAAAAAAATTAATAAAAAGATTGTATTTTCTTCTATGCACAACTAGACCCATACAACATAAGAGAGGAAGTTGTCATGCTAGTCCATCCGCCAAGCCATCACTATTAACCACTGTCTCACTCTGCAGAAGGCCCACCCTCAGGGTTCAGCACTAAGTTGCCATGCAATAACTATTAGCTTCTTTAAAGGATTCTTCACCAAGTTTAGTAAATATATTATAGCATAAATTGTAAAGCCTTTCATTATGTAATTTTATGTAATCCAAAAAATATATTGATAAACACTGGGTCCAAATATTAATTTCCAGCACAGACAAGGAAACCTTTCATTAAAGACTCTAATTTTGCAATTACCATAAATCTATGCAATTATAGCAAATTCCTGCAAAAGTATCCATGAAAATACTATGAAAAGCAGATGGTAACTTTTCTGGTTAAGTAACAGTGCTAAGTTATTCAAATTGATACATGTTCTGTAAAGTTAATCAGTCTTACCATTACACATTCGGAGCAAGTTATTTTTGCAAGCACTGAAGAACATTTCTTCTCTCCAAGTGTTCACTCCATTCTCAACAAATGCAAACAATTTTTCACATTGATCAAGTGTCAAAGCATCAAAGATATCACCAAGGAGAACAACTGGCATTGTAGGTGTGCACATGTCTTGTCGGCAAGCCTCAATGCAAAACGTAACATACATTTCCCATACTGATACATTGTTACAAGGTTCTGCAAGAAGCTGGAGCAAATAATCTCTTAACACTTGATCCAATGCTGACCTTTTATCATTTTCACTGCAAAACAAAGTAAAAGGGTAAAATACATTGTTAACTTATAGTCAGATTTCTGATTTTACTTGCAAAATGTACTTCTATAAGTGCTAAATTTTTGAAAAGGAAATGTGGAGGTTACTTACTTCACCTTGAACGTGTCATATTTCTTCCTTAGTATGTCTGTGTTATTTCTTTCGAAACTATTCTTCACACTCTCCTGTTAACAGAACCATTGATAAACCATAAACATAAACCAAAGCATGGATGATATTTCTGGCTGTCAATATGAAGACGACTTTCAGGGGACTACTCGGCGTGGTATCCAAGAAGGCTGTCCTCTTCAAGGTAAGGTTAAGTATGATCAGTTCTACATCTACAATAAATGCAGTATGAAATGCGTATAGTTTACATACTTACAATCAGCTCAGTTCTCACTACTTCAAATGAACACATCATTCACTTTCTGTCTCAATTATCGACAAAAAAATAATACCTAATATTGCCGGGATTATAATACCTAAGATAATACAAGCACAGCTGCAAACGCAGCAGCAGCAACGCGCAAACGCGTTTACAGTAGTGCCAACCTATTTGTAGCCAACCAATTTGTAGTCAAAAAAAAATGACGTCAACAAACATTTGTTTACCCGCCATTGTTGTATTCTATTTATAATATCTACTATAAGCGCTTTGCTCTAGTAAATAATAAAAGTTGTCCTTGTTCTTAAAGAATGACTCCATATTTATGTGAGGAGTGGAGATACATCTCAGTAAATTATTAATTTTGGCACTAGACAGAAGTGTGCAGTTAGCTCAGTGCTGTGACTCGGTAACTATCCATTGGAGAGGAGGATGGGCACGCCTCAAATACATGAACCAACAAGTGGATTTTGAATCATGATACTGCATATTTATTTTGATATCAATTTAACGTGGAACAAATCTTCAACTTTGACTCTGAAGAAAAAAGCCAATCCATGATCTGTGAAGTATCAAAGAGAGTTTGAGGAAGGAAGCAACAAACAAACAAACACCAAACAAACATTTAAAAATTAAATATTAAACTCCAGGAAAGCATACATTTAGAAAAAAGTTATGTTTGTATTTACAAATACATTTATAATTTATTTCATCTGTACAATAGCCTAAGAAATCTTGGGAAAAATATTAAACTCAATGCTAAGAAATTCCAATACATGAAAGATAAAAGTCTTTAAATCAATTTCACATATTATGCAAAAAGAAAGCCATCCAAAACCAAGTTTATTTCCCACCATAATTCCACCATATTTTATCCTTGCTAAGTGAACATCATATTCAGAAATTCTAGACCCTGTCATAGTAAATGAGAATCACACTCCCCACTTTCAAATTTGTAAAACTGCTTCATGGGGAAAAGAAACACTACATTTGCAATGAAATCCATAACATTATCCAGCATGAAATTGTTAAATTTTTACTAAATTTATTAAAACAGTGTCTGAATGGCAAGATACACTTTCTTAATTACAGAAAGAAAATTTGCAATAAATAAAAATTTAATCTCATAAGTTATAATCATACAGTTAATTTATGATATCCATGAACTGGAAAAATTTCTTTATCAAACCAATCATCCAGTTGGAGGAAGACAACATAAACACATATGTACCTAACACACTGGTAAACAACATGAAATTTCCGACTATTAACAGCCCACTTCTCTTACTGACATAACTCTGTGACAGCAAATGATAAATATAGTCAAAACAAATATACCAAAACATGTATTTTCAGTGGTGAAACTAAATATGTTACCAAGAAACTTGATGAAAACTTGTACGATTCACAAAATGCAAACTGGATCACAAATAATATTTGATAATCATTACCTCAAAAATGGCACATGATATTCACATAATATTCCTTTTGTTACAGATTATAATTCTCTAATCAAAATATTTTGACATATGCAGCATTTATTGAATTATATTTGACACTTATGTAGGTCTTCATACAATATGTAAGGCCATGTTATTTATGTAGGGTCTATATTTCAGTTCACAGTCAGCTTCCATTGTTTCAATAACCTTCCCTCACTACTTTCTTATTTTGACTTTCAAACTGTTTTTTAGACAAAAGATAAAAATGAAGTCTTCTTAAGATCTTTGTTTTCACTAACAGTGGAAATAGCTTTACACACACTTTGTGTTAATACTAGAACTTAATATGCCATGCACCATTTCCACCTCTCTGAATTATGATGACAGAAAAATAAAAAAAAAAGCAATGTATACTGTTATTAAATATTCAACAACAAACAGAGACATATACACCTTAGAAACATAAATAAACGTTTTAAGTTAACAGTTCAAAGCAGAACTCTCAAATACATAGGTACACATTTCCAAGCTATTCTTAAAATTTGATTTTATGGCCTGGAGCACATCATAGGGACAGAACGGCATAAAAGGAAAAATTAGGTAAGTTAAACTCATGTAGCTCCACATACATGGAATATGCTATTCAAGGCCTAAATTGAGTTTTGATTTTTTGGACAAAATGTTATCCCTAAAATGTCCTGCAGGTTTGTTAATGTCTTTTATGTTCTAATGTGTGGGTCACACATAGGGACATAGTCCAGCTTTACAGGTCACAAAGTTGGTAAGGCTGATGTAAAAGTTTTCATTTTATTTTAATTTGAGTCATTCAATCTACACACAGTTCATTTTTGAACTCGGAACTTCATGGAATATAGTGTAACTGAAAACCAGATGCTGACAAACACAAACTTCTGGATGTTTCTTAGACCATGGTGTATCACTTCTGCTACATAATGCTTCCACCTGGCAACTGATCTGAGTCAGAAATTCCTCATTATACAGTCACTGCCATCTTTCACCTGTATGGAAAATGACACCAACATAATTTGGATTTAAATTACCCACATACTTTACTTAAGAAAGAACTGTTATGCTTCATAGTGAGATTCTGGGAAGAAATGTAACATTCAGGTACAATTAATTTGCTTCAGTTGCCTGTCATAAACAATCAGCCTCTTCATTATATCAGCAAACAATAGTATTTACTGACTTACATAAATTTATGTCACAGATCAAATGAAGACTAATGACAATTGAAAATAGTGCTTTTTATTTACGACCATAACATCAAAAAATTTCATTTCTCTTTATTATGAAATGACACACAGAATATTAGTATTTTTATAAAAATTGAGATTTCTTACTTTGCAGTTTGCTAAAAACTGACAGTGTAAGTTGCACTATACACTGTTGGACTTGAATACTATGATACCAATCCTTCATTTTCTACAACAGAAAATATAGTCACTCTGATGTAACAAATACAGGTACTTGTGGGTTATCGGTACACATCGCTTTAAAAATAGGTTAGGTTAATGTGTGTGGATAAATGGCATATACTTGAAACTTATTATATTTTATTTCAATAAATAACAAATTATTATATTTTATTTGGATATGCATGAGATGTTAATCGTTGTTACAACCTGTCTCCGGAGGCCAAAATTCGCTAATAGATTTTAGAATCGTTTTAAAAATATCGCCGTTATCATTTGTACGCCGCCACAAGAACTTAGCTAAATATGAATCCAGATATTCGACTCTCCCATTTTGTGTCCCGATAACCCACTAGTACCCAAATACAGAAACACAATATATTTATGACAAAAACCTAACCTTTAATACACTGCTTCCAAGCAATTTATACTGAATTTAAATTTTGTCCCATGATCCACCAGTGACCCTAACCCTGAACTGGTAAAAACAAAATCACAAAACCTTGAGCCTTCATATAAATGATACAGCCCTGTGAGTCATCAGTGTCTCTTGTGGTGCTGAAATCCATTCTCAGGATATTTGCCAGTGGCCCTTATAGAAGCTAACATGATAAAATGTCAACAAAAACCATAAACACAGCTTTAACATTACTATTTTTTTTAATTTGCAGTCAACTGAAGTAGTATTTTAGAATAGTCAATCAAAAAATTACAGTATCAGCTACAGGATATGTCACTGGTCTGTTCTGACTTTGAAGAACTCTACTGTCTTCCTCACATTGTGACAGCCTGTTTCTGTAATACAACTTGCCTTGTCCTGTCATATTCTGAAGGTCTGAGATTTGAACATTCTTTGACAGAAGAAGAGCAATCTTGTCTGACATTTTTCCTGATTTTTCCCAGTCCCTCCTTAGAAATTCTGGGAGTGTATATTAAAATAAGATAAACCACCACTTTCCTCAACAAGCTCTCATTCATTTCTGTATAGCATAAGTGTCTGATAAAGCACTGTTGGACAGCCGAATAAAAAGTTCCTATCATTCTTGTGTCTAAAGCTTAGCTCCAAAAAAATTACGTGGGAGGTCCCAAGTTCAAATCTTGGCCAGACACCAGCTATCCTGACAGGTTTTTCATGGTTATTAAGACTTTTAATTTAAATTCCAAAATAGTACCTTAAATTAGGCCATAACTACTTCCTTCCACATCCTTTTCAATTCATTATTACTTAATCATCATATTATTTCTTGCTATATTATCTGAGCTACTGTCAGCATTTTTAAATAGGCAATAAATAAATAAATTCATCAGAACACTTGGTACATTTTTTCTCCATATAAGCTTAAAGTCCAGCCCATAGTGCATTATTTCTGAACTTGCAGAAAAAGAAGAAAACACTACCCCTATTTCCCCTTTTTGAGCTGTTAATCATTCAAGTATGCATTTCAATGAAAAAAGCTATCATATCACGATTTATGAATGACCTTCCATTTTAAACTTGTAACTGCGCGCCAGCCAACCCCAGCACTTTTAATATTAGGATTACACTTCTGTCTATTACCTGGGTGACATGTAGTAGGGCCCTTGGGGCGGCCCGTAAGGGTAGAATGCCTGATGATGTGTGGCGGGGAAGCTCGTAGCAGGAAAAGGGCTTGTAGGAGGAGGTGCTGACTGATGGTGTGACGTATTGGAGATGCCTGCCCCCGCTGTGGCCGATGGGTGCAGATGGTGATGGTGGTGAAGAAAGTCGCCCCCAGGTCCGGGAACGTACCCTCCTGCTGTGGGAGTTGCCGGGGATCTCAGGCCGAAACCTGCTGTACCTGTAGGACCTCCCGCCAGACCGGAACTTCCGGGAGCTGATGATGCAGTGGTGCCATAAACGAAACCAGAATTGCCACCCGTGTGGCGTGAGAAGGTTTGGTGGTGGTGACGAGACATGACGTGACTATCTGCGCCACCTGAGGAGTCGACTCCACTGCCGGCCACCAACTGGTACTGGGAGTGGCCGCTAGAACCATAACATGGCCCTCTCGCGTTAACGAATGTTAATTAATTTCATAAATCAATACATCTTTTTCTGTACAAGTACCGAAGTAGGACGCCACACCTAAGTACAGCCATTAACTCATTCCACAGGGAAAGCCATCTCTTCGTTTATTTTCTTACGCTGCGTTTTGATTTTAGAGACCAACTCTTCGTTTGAAACAAGATGCCATGTTCTTATATATAAAAAAAACTGGAAATGTGTTCGCTTACAGTTTGAGAAAAGATATTTACCACACTAGCCATGCTTATTCATTGAAACCAGAAAGATATTTTAGAAATGTCAAGGCAACGAAATAGTGTCCTGGGCTTGAAACCCGGTGAGGGTGATTATGGAATCTTGGAAATTAAACACGATTGAAGAACGTCGCCATGACCAAAGTTGTTTGTTTCTACTAGAAGATTACAGGAAAAGCGATCACAAACCTGAAACATTCCTGGGTTCGAATCCTGGTGAAGATGATTTCTGTTATTCGGAATCTAAGCATGACAGACGAAAGACGCATAGAACTCTTTGTTTCGGCGAAAAAATACGCAACAAACTCGAAATTTTCCCTGGGTTGGAGTCTCTGCGGAAAATTAATTTTTTAATAGTATGTATCGAATCGTCTGGTCCATGATAAGCCTTCGAGCAAAACTGGTGATAAATACAATAATTTGTACAATTTCGCCACAAGAAGACTGTTGGTACTCTGGTAGTGGTCTACAAATAACACACTTCTGTTTACCCCGTACCATGTAGCACACAGGCCTATTACTTAAAGCTATCTATGTCCTCAACTGTTTCGTCGCTAGCCAACCGTAGAAGACCGAATGGATCAAATTAGAACAACAAATCATGCTCGCCTCAGAAACGCTGATAAATTTCTATCAGACTAAACATCGTTACAAGCCAGATAACAGCAAATATTCAGTATTTATAAGGCTTACCACCATACGGCGCCAAGGCGGTAAACAAGACGCGTGTGTGACAAATCCTCTTGCTTCTGGAACTTGATTTTAATGAGTAAGAGATTAAAATGTTGTTTTTTTAGCTTATTTGCAACATTAAATTTAATAAATATGACATACGATACTGAAAAAAAAATCATCTAATATACACGCAATTACAGTTACTAAGTAATAGTTTATTAAGGGCGTGTGACGTAAGAAATAAACAATTTTATCATTTAAGTACCTACAGTTTATTTTAACAAAAGCCGTGAAGAACAACGCGTACTTTAGCTAGTAACAAACGCACATGTTAAATGTGTCCTGCTCTGTACTTACGAATTACAGGCCGGATTATTTATTCTATTCGGAGTTTGATTCAAATTCGTTTAGTCGTCGAATTTTTAATATTGTTTTTAAAAACGTAATTTTTTGCCTCAATCATTAAATAGCAAGCCAGTAACTAAATCATTTGGTTAAGTATTTATAAGCTAAACAACTAATGATGCTGAAACCATGTTGTGGTTCAGATTAGTCGTTCATTTTACCAGGAATATGCCTTGTGAGCAGCAAGATCTTCGGAGTTAACTGACTGCCTGATGGAAGCTTCCGCCGTGTCTCTGTCGGCGTAAAGTTTGGCGAAACTGCAGTCAGGACCTGGTGGGGAGTCGGGCAAACACAACTTCATCCTGCGAACAGAGCATCGATACCTTGAACAGGAAAGAACTTTAAACCTATTAACAACAAGTATAATTGATTCTAGGCCTAATGTCAACATCTTCAAATGAATTTATCATCAAGTTTGACTTCTATAAGCGTTGCACTTGTACATAAATCAGATTAGATGAAGAAACGTTTTGTATATGAACACAGCCTTAAGCTGCCGTTAAACTATCATATTAACGTCAGTCACATTAACGAATACACACGTAAATTTATTTTCGGACGTGGTTAATTACGCAAATATCTGATTCATAATTTCAGAAATAATTCTGAATTTGAGTAGACCACGAGGACTAATCCGTTTATGATAATTATTACGATAGGGTGTGAACTGAATTCAACTTTCTTAGAATAAGGTCCAGTGACTGGCTGTTGTGAATACGATAATGAACTGTAGCGTAAAATGTTGGAAATGTCTCGACTAAATGAGCGACTGTTCTCAAAAAGAAATTTTCTCCATCCAGTTATTTCGCAACCACTGTGGAAGTTCAATTCTTGGTTATTGTTTAGGTTAGGTTAGGTTAGGTTATGTTAGGTTAGGTTAGATTATAAAATAAACCTTGAACTCCTCCTTTATATTTGATTGCCGACTACTTTGCAGTTACTTCAAAGGTTCTATAGTTCAAATGATGTGGTAAGATGATGATTATGATTATGAACGGTGGGTAAGTAAGGATTCGGAAAAAGAGAGGTTTAGACCGTTTTAAGGTAATAAACATCCATAATTTGTCTGAAGACCTCACTAAATCCATGCCAGAACAGAACAGATTCAAACTGAGTAGGCTACAAGTCTAGTGCATAACCCCTACGAGCTCCTAGCAAGTTGCTCTACTTCGGAAGTGAAGTCTGTTACATTAGTTTCTTGTTTGTTTGTTTTGCTTCTTCCTTTCATTTCGACTAAGAAAACGTTTTTGCCAACGGATACGATAAAAGTGTTTTAACATAAGAGAATCTGGGAAGTGTCAGAGCCGGTAACTCGTATGACGCGGTCTGCCATGTTTTTTTCTTTCCGACAGGTAAGATCCTCGCTTGTCTTCGCGTTACAATTTGGTTTTCTGTGTTCGCCATTCGTTTCCGGCTACAGCCGCCATTATGTTCAATACACTCCGTTGTTTCTACTCGTTTAACTACAAGATTAATGACACTAGCTGTCCGATGTTTTGCCGAAAATTCTGTAACCAGCCTTTTCCTCGGTCCTTTATGTTGAAAACGCATGTCAATAACTGAAAGATCACGCATTGTCTATTGAGACACTGTTGAGACTACAAGCCACAAGACAACTCATATAAAATAGCAAATGTTAACACTTTCCATGCTACGAACAAGTTTTATTGCTCTGAAACCGGTGCATTTCATCTTTGGTGTGTTGCAATGTTAATGAGAAGAAAATCTATCCTGCCATATCTCGACAATTGACACTAACCATTTATAGAATCTTCAGAATTTCAGCATGGGGAAGTTTACGTTTCAAGGTGAAAGACAATTATAAATAAAGTCTGAACAGATATGAAAGTTATATGGTATTTATTGTGCAGGCCTTCAATTAACTATGAAGAATTTAAAATTTTACTGGCTACTATCTGAACAAACCAGGGTTTAATTCCCAGCTATGGCAAGAAGTCCTATTTTCCACGGAGTCCAGATTCACGTTGGATCCCAATATACGATCCGCCATAATAACTTGACTCGTTATGAAATACAGATTCACAATTTGAAAAGCTCTATATACAAAACGTGGGCTAAAAAGTCAAATGTACATCAAAACACTTCGTCTAACATTTAACTTTTTGAAATCATTGTCTTGAAGATGTATTCCTTCACAAAACATTCATCTGCCCTTGGGTGTACCTTATTTCTATCACTCGTCTTGGTATATTTGACGGTTTTGTCCTAAATGTAGACATATTGTCAGAATTCGATTCTTTAGCTCGAATTTGGTAACAACGTCTCCGTCGACATCTCGAATCGATATGGTTCCAGCAAAATCGATCGACAGCTCAAACCGTTATAACATCGACGGATGCAAACAAAGTTTACATTGACCGTCATCGAAATATCTTCGAGCTGAAGAACAGAATTTAAAAATAAATTCAAATTAAATTTCCAGATTTGCCACAAAGTAAAGGAAACCCTGTGCTCAAGAGTGGAGGAACGCTTGTAGAAGGACGGAGGCCATCTCAAGACGATGTTTCCAAAATGTAAAATGTCAGAAAATGAGATTCTTATATGTAGGCTTTACATGACTCTTGTATTAATTTCAAAATGTGTCAGAATATGACAGACCCTGCGTAATATATACCGGGCGTTTTATCTCCGAGAATAAATGGGCCGGAGCGTAAAGCTCAACACAAATATCTAGGCGAGGTTAAGAATGCATTTTATCTCCAATTCCCACGGCCTAGATCTTTACGGATGATGATTTACTAAGGAATTGGACAACATTAACCAAAAGCCTATACGATGCATAATGTAACAAATGGAAAAAAAAGTTCTTTTGTACGGATGTAAAACCTGATCTTTCAGATTAAGAGAGGGCTATAGGTTATGAATGTTTTAAAAGTAAAATTCTAAGAGGGAGGCAGTAACAGAGGGGGGAGCAATTTGTACTCTTCATGATAAATTATGGTATTTAACTTAAATCTTATTAAAATTAACAGGAATGTACTGTTTTGACTTGTCTTACCGATGACACCGAGATGGGGTGGGGTCTGGTCCAACTGAAGAAGACGAGGAACTCACACCGGAAGTTCCAGGTAGTTCTCCATTGTCGGTCAGAACGGAAGATGGCGCCGATCCTGCTGTTGCTGATTTGGGCGGTTTCCGTCGTCGAGGTTGATACTATCGACACACAGAGTTTTAGTTCAGTAGCGTAATGATGTGAAGAATTATCATCTCATGTTATTATTTACTGTAGGATGGTATTTCTACCACCTCATTCAACGCCAAATTGGTTTCATTGTACTTTTACCATCAGACATTGCTACGTGTTGTACTGAACGAGTGTTAAACTCGGTCTCTCACCCCGAAGAGAAGTACGTAGACAGATGGTGTTCAAGAACAAATTGTTGAAGGCTATCTGGCGCTAAGAGAAAGCAAGTATCAGGAGGGTGGAAAAAAATAAACAGTGAAGAGCCTGAAGATGGGTGTCTTCTGGGTTGTTGCGCCGTGCAGTAGTCCAACAACCCTGAAGACAGCCATCTTCAAACTCACCGCCGTTAAAACCTCAAATCCCAACAGTTTTATAATCTTCACCAAATATATAACACACGATTTAAAGATGTGAAATGATCACAAATTTGTAATATAAACCTTTAATGGCCTTTGGATGCCTTGGTAAATGTGGGAGAATAATATTAAAAAGTATTATAAAAAAAATTTTAAGTGTGTGGATTGGATTCAGCTAGCTAAGGACAAGGCCAAATGGCGGACATTTGTGAACACGTTAATAAACATTCCATAAAGGGCAGAGGCTTTCTTGACTAGCTGAACTGCTGTTAGCTACTCGGCTCCATGAATTTAGGTAATTTTTTCCCGCTGTCTGATGTGAATCGCGCAAAGTAGTTCCTTACCTTGTAATCAGGATGGTCCTTCTTGTGAGCGCTTCGCAGTCTCTCAGCTTCCTCTATGAAGGGCTGTTTCTCCTCCTCGCTGAGTATCCTGAAATACAAGAATATTCTGAAGTCTTTGAGGAGAAAAACGCATATTTACGTCTAAGCGTTACAGTGTTCTATACCGTAACCACGAGAATATACGTCACAAACCCTTTGCTTGGACATGTAAGTACACACGCATATTTGCGTTTTCACAGCACTGGGCTGTATACAACACAAGACTAGAAAGATGCACTCTTTGGAGTACACTACATTCCAAACGTGTTCTTCTTTCCACATCATGTAGGTCACTGTTACACTAATATGATCCGAGGTCTTTGTTCGGGAAGTCCATTTACGTATGTCTTCCTATTCCGTCATTCCTAAGGAGGAAGATAACATTAATGACAATGACCTCGGCTCACCTATGTGTAAATTTACTTAAGACGCAATAATGCCATGCTATAATATTGTTATAACAATGATCCACGCAATGTAACGTGAAGAACGCCTTTGAAATGTCAGTGTACTCCAGCGAGTATACTTTTCTAATCTTGTTCGCAGCTCAAACACTAAAACCAGTTCCCTCGTTGGTTGTCTGAAAACTCTGAGTTACGAAAAATGAAGGCAGATATTTGGGACAACTATCTCCAGTATCGAAACGTCGACAATTTCCCCGACTATGGGACTTTATTTATTATTGTGATTTTTCAAGACATTAACGTAAAACTTTGTTGTAGGTCGAATCGGTAATCATCACTGCTGAAGCGACCTCGTGTCCCCTGTCAGAGGTCTTCTACTTAGGCTACGGAAGTGGCCAGGTATCTGCGGAAGACATTGAATACAAATTCAAACTTTGGTCCGGAGTCGGTAAACTTCTACCAAACTGCACGGCGCAGTGACATATAAGCCAGGCATAATCATTCTCGACGCCATGAGAAACTGAATCTCCCATCCTCAACCACAAAGTTTTTCTCAGGACATCCATAGCTACCCGTCGAAACTTCGAGGTCGTCTCTTCCAGCCATGACGTCAGGGATTGAGAGCCTCCGAGGTCATGGCGATAACGGACCCACTTAATGCGAATATATAACTTACGTTAGTGTAAAGGAAAAAGTTTAAAGAGTTGATTATAACCAACTGGTTTTCCCTTTACTTACAATCAGCTGATTTTGCGACTTGGACAGACTTCTAAAGCAGCGCAGTGTTGACTTGAGAAAGTCGTATACTTTTTGATACATCGGACTGAGCTTAATATCTTTCTATTTTATGCACGCAAATAGTTTACACATAAAAAGTGTTCGGCTATTAATGAAGAAGTTAAAAAACAAATTCAACTTTGAAAGTAATGACGATGATGGCTCACTATATATAAT
The DNA here is from genome assembly GCF_977971745.1 of Zootermopsis nevadensis. Classification (NCBI taxonomy): domain Eukaryota; kingdom Metazoa; phylum Arthropoda; class Insecta; order Blattodea; family Termopsidae; genus Zootermopsis; species Zootermopsis nevadensis. The sequence continues at coordinate 2,484,858 of NW_028259160.1, forward strand.
GTTGAAGTTATTCTGTAAAGGAGAAAAGCGATTAAAAATAATCGCATAACATGTGCAGTATTTTCAAAACATCAAATAAAAAAAAGAAGTTTGGTTTATTTGAGAAATGGAGCATTTGAAAAAGACTGCATCCTGTCAAGTGGCAGACACATAGAACCAACACAAACATACACATTTTTAATGGCTTTACCTTCTACGAAAACTAAAAGACATGGAACTTCGAGTCAATAATCGAAATCCATTTATAGAGCCAGTCGGCTTTCGCTGTTGCTTTCAACTTTTTTTTTTATTTTATTCTCTGTGAGTGTGTGCGCGCATTTTTACTCCAGTTTCCTTGAAACAGACAGACTCCCCGCCCCCCTCCTCCCCTGTAAAAATAGAGATGCTCTGTATTATTGTACAAAAACTTTTAATCTATAACAGACACAGCTTCGGTCTCCCACGTGATTTTAGAGTTTCTCATTAAATGATATAGAAGGCGGAGTTTAATTTTTGTTTTGTAATCCTGGGGGTCTCGGGTTCGATTCCCGGCGGTGCCCGAATTTATAACTTGTGTTGGGCAAGGCCGTGGTCTAGGCAACACGGAGTTTTCCTCCGTGGCATCCCAACAATTACTCCATTCACACACAGAAGAAGGCAATGGCAAACCACTTCTGGATCATCTGCCAAGAACGTATATGAACAGGTCCCAGTCCGAGAAAAGGATGGAAGGATCCTGTTCATATGGACCTGTCGTCAGACAGAACACTAAATAAATAAAATAATAGTGCCTTAATAAGTGAACTAACAATTAGAATAGCGTGCGAGGATGTGGACTGGATTCATCTGGCTCAGAATAGGATCCAATGGCTGGTTCCTGTGATTACGGTAATGAATCTTCGCGTTCCATAAAAGACGTGGAATTTCTTGATTTGTTAAAGTACTATCATCAGCATGTCAAGAACTATAGTTCCACTCAGCTAGACTGACAACTGTAATAGTTTTTACAGTGTTTTATATATATATATTTGCTAGATAATTACCTGGAGTAACCATATCAATTCACCACCTTCCCACGATCTCAAATTATATGCGATATTTATACGACGTGAACCCATAACCTGGAAGGAATTTCTGTATTTAGGTGGTTAATCTGAGGGTTTATGTGTCTGCCTCAGCACCCTGCCCTGGAATTATCCATAACCGCCACATTCCAAATCCTTATCTCTTCACGATTCATAATCTTATCCAGACTTACTGGATTCTGCATTTTCCTAAGCTCTGTAGCTGAAACAACGCTGTTAAGAATTGTGAGAATCGATTAATTTATCACCACACAACAAATTCTAATTTTAAATAAGGGATTTATTATTTGGTTATTGAACAATCTGACAATTGAATAAGTTATTTAAGTCAAATGGGAGAATTTCTGTGCATTATAAATTGGTTAAGAATATGGATACAAATCGGAGTGTGTTTTCAGTACTGTCCCAGAAATCTCACGAGGAAAACATACAATGGGATACACTGAATGCATACAGAATTTTGGTAAAGAATTTTTTTGAAAAATTTTCACAATAGAGATCGAGATAGATATTAAATATTGTTACAAAGATGTATAGACTAGAGAGAAATAGACTGTGATGATAGAAAGTGAGTGAAACTAGTTCACTACCCTGATGGCTGACTTTGATATTAACGGTGTTGAAACTTCGGTTCTGCTACCACAGTGTTGGAAAGTGATATTAAGATGTTTCTTTTTACGTGGTTTGAATTGGTGGGAGTGGGTTATAGTCTGTTTCGAAAATCACAGCAATTATCTGTTATGTGTGTTGTTTTTGAGCTTTGTTATGCCGGCAACTGTTTGGAGGAACCATGATTTACAGGCAAGGCAGAGCACTACAAAGAGAAAGAACATCCGACGACGAAAACGTTTACACTACCTACATTCAACAAAGACTTTACAACTAGGAGGCTCTAATAAGAACTGCCTTGACATCAGCTTCCAGCTCGTCTGGATATGACCTATTAAATACACGCCTTGAAATATTACTAAGTCTGGCATTTCACGTTTAAAAACGAGCTAACGAAAAGAAACCCAAACTGAAAAATGAGCTGGCTTTAAGACAGACAGACCATCGTTCGTGTTTTTGGCAGGCAGTTTTCATTGGAGGGGGTTCATGGGTTCAAACCCCTTCCAAAATCTATTATAGTATATTTTATATATACAATCGTGGTGCAACACTGAAGATTGAGGAATGACGTTATTCCTCAATGTAGGCAGGTACAATTTTGATAACATTTTATTCTGATATACTGTCAAAGAAATAAAATACAATTTTACTACATAAAAATCCTTCTTAGTTGTTATTTAAAAAAACAACTTTAGCTAACTTCCAAGATAAAGTAAATTTTAATGTATGTTGAATATTATGCATGCACGAAACACAAAATATTTTTGTCGGATTTGTAGTTAGCTAGAATCTCATAAGTCAATATAAACTACTGTAAACATTTACGTAAACTTTACAACAAACATTTTAACATCCGACCATTAAAGTTACAAAACATTCCTATAATCTGAAATGTTATTTGCAACTCAAATTAAAACGTACCATAACCTACGTACTAATTGAAAGAAATGACGTATTCCTTTTATTCCTCATTGTAGCTATAACCGCGTGTGTTTAAATTACTAATTGGTTTCCAAAAGCGTCAGTCATTAACGCCTATGCCAAAAGCTCACAACTTGTATCTAATTACTACCAAGATGGACCAATGTCATAGAGAGAGTTTTCAAATATAACGAAGCCAAAAAAATCTTGTTAGAAACAAAACAGGGCTCCACAAATCATTTTGCATGCCACGGAAAGATGGAAGTCAAATTTCCAAAACGTCTCGAAATTGTAATGAAGTCGGACGTTAATTTAGCATAAGCTGCGATGAAGTCTTTTGGACGATCAGCTGATGAATGACAGAGTTACGATTTAACCTTTCGAAAATTGTCTGTCCCCCATAATCAGGGTAGATGTTGCATTTAGTAGCCCTGAGAGCTTCAAATTGTTTTTAGTATAAGTTGATCACAATTGACGTTCGGTCTGAATAATTCTAAACCATACAAACATTAGAATCTCAGTTCAAAGCCCGACTAGGGCACAAATATTTTTAAAAAAATTAAGTTCTAACTGTGCAACAAGACATGGAGGCAAAATTCACTAATTTTTATTATCTTCATTAAATAGAGATGAATAAATATGTTCTATCAACCCATCGAATACAAAGCACTCCTGTTTTGTCGATGGGTTAATAATTCAAATCTATTCAATTGTGAACAGTTTTCGACATTTTTATGATTCCTCGGATGGAGGGGGTGTCTGGACGTCGCAAGGGGGAAAACACAAAAGAAAATGGGAAAAATATCCAAACTTGTAGTGAGATTCGAACCAACGATCCTACTATTTAAACGTTCAAGAACCACGCTTTAGATAGCACGGTCTTTTTGATCGGTAAAAAATACTTTGTGATGATGTTACATGCTTTTGTTTAAATATTGCTTTCTAGAAAGTTGTGGTTTATATATGTGCCTGTGAAATGCGAATCAGGAGGAGTGAAGTTGTGTTGACCCGATCGACATTGTACAGGAAGTGACTTTATTTTTAAAACATGGCTGTCGTGATTATTTTATTGTTTATTCATTAATTACAGGCCCTACTTCTTAAAAGTTAATCAAGACATACGGCCTTATACCATAAGCATCAGAGTGTAAGGCAGATCAATTGCTGATATCTGTAAGAGGATGTTGATAGTACCGACATTATTGCAAACAAACTTTGTATTTCTCTTGAAATCCCCAGTGTCAATAAATTCATGTGCATAAATCTTAACTGATGAAATAATCTCAAAGTTAAGACTTTTTTTAAAATTTTACTAGCGGAAGTGACCGTTCTTCAACGGGGTTATTGTTTCCTGTTGCAAAGTTTGTTTATGTAAAAGGCTGCTTTAAAAGCGATCCCTCTAGATCCGCCACTCAAAATAGTTCTCATCATCCCCATAATTATAACAGCAAAATTCTTCATTCCAAAATATGCTCTGTTTGCTTTCTGGTACAAAACTTTTCCAGCCATAAGTTGGCAACTCTGCCCCTCACAGTAAGATTCTACTCCCAGTGTACGTTTCAGCTCGCCTTGACCGTCAATCGCAATAAGACGAAAGGCTTAAACAGCTGTTTTTTTAGGAACTTCTTGCCATGAATTTTACTTCTCAATAGCTCTTTTTGATGGAAATACAGATGAAAAGTTTTCTCATACGTCTAATTCACCTAGCATCCTCGGTTTGACTACAAGCTCTTTCTACAGACTAAATGTTCAACATCTCTAGGGACTGTAATTTACCAATAAGTAAATTAGGCCGGTAAAGTAGTGTTCCACAAATGTGTCCAAAGTTGGAGACACAGTCGGTAAATACGTGTAGAGGTAGGAAGAATTTGTTGATAAAGAAAAAGAATTTTTTCTATTTGTTTTGAGTGACAACTATTTGTAATGATAAGCTTTACTTTAGTTTTTGAATACTCTTGGTATAAAATGACAGATTTATGCTAAATGTTGTTTTAAACTTAATTTCACTGCAGCTGTCATTGTGTTAAAGTCGCGTATGCCTGTACATTTATTATCGAAGTAAGCTAAAATCCATTTATGCGACGTATCACTTCACATTTGTTCAAGCAAGGAACAAATTCAGTTTATGCAACCTTCCAGCAAGAACATGTATTTCCTAGATTTTAAGATGCACTATTTTTTGTTTTAAAATTTCTGAAATCGGGGCTTGTCTTACATTTGCTGCGTCTAAGAATCGATACAGCGTCTTTTTCATTGAAAATCTCTTACTAATTCAAGGGCACATTTTACAATCGATGGCATCTTAAAATCGAGGAAATACGGAATTGAGAGATGACCTCAGAAAGGTATTTGTGCTCTTATGTAAATCAGTCGTTAAAATTGTCCGTAGTAAATTGAAATTAAAATGGCTTTACAGTTTTCCGCAAAACTGTCCAAATATTACATTTAATTAAAATCTGGTTATTCCTTGTCTAGTCGATTCATGCGTATGGTCGAAAATGATCGCACTGTACGTCATAGTACATCGTATGAAATGACAATACTTTTCCCAACACGTCTGAAACCAAAGATAATTTCAGTAACATTTAAAAATCCAATCCGTACCTCAAAGTAAACACGACGCTTCTCCATTACAAAGATCAACTGGTTAATGCTGTTTAAGGAAGTAATCGTTGTTTATTCTGAGAATGATACAAAATCCTTAAGTCCACTGCGGGCAAAATGCAGAAATATTGATTGTTGAAGCAGGTTGTCACTGAGTATTAAGGGTTAATTGCAAATTTCTCATGGAATAGACCAATGAGTGTTCGGTATACTGCAGTTACCTGGTTTCAACCCATCAGATTGTACTCACCGCCACAGTTTACCAAGGGTCTTGCTGAGCTCCGCGTTGTGCAACTGTGGGTATTGGTCCGCGAGTTTCCGTCTCGCTGCCTGAGCCCAAACCATGAAGGCGTTCATCGGTCTCTTGATATGCTGCTTCCGCTTTGCTGTCGATTTTTGCGTCACCGGAAGTAATGTCCAATCGTAACCTGTGAAATTACATTTATCATATCTTATTACGAAAATAAAAGCTAGAATTTTCAACATTTATGCTGGTACAACAAAGTCGCTGAATAAACTAAATCGAAGTTTTATTTAAGGTATTCACGGCGGTGAGTACGAAAACTGCTGTCTTCTGGGTTGTTGCATCGTGTAGTCTGGTATAATTTATCGACGTTTCAGAGGCAACAAGCAAGAACCTGTATTTTTCTCACTCGGATTTCCATTCGGGTATTTTTATTAAAATTTTGCATAAAGTTTTCATACACAGGCGTTGTTATGTTCAACCCATATCACAGAACTGATAAAAATTGTGTAGGTACAGGATAACATATTTACCTGTTGCTAATTATTAATACAATCGTTAAATAAATCCTTGGTAGCAGAATCCGGAGGCTTTATACTTAGACAGTTCCCAACACATACACCCCCACCCCATCATCGCAGACCATATCCTTAGAATTCACAGTACTGTTATCCTCCCATCTACTTCTATGTCATCTGCTCCAAATGAACGTTTTCCAAAATCTTTTCGCGTGCTTTCCATGACTCCCCATGTTAACCATTAACCCATCGTATTTTCCTCGACTTTAATATCTAACAATACAAAATTTGCATTGCGACTTCTGTAATTCTGGTTTGTACTAAGATATTCTTCATTTCAATCCTACGTCACTGTCACAAAAAAGTCCAGATTGACATAAAAACACTTGTACACATCGCTGCGGAAATGACGTCACGATAGACATATTAGTATGTGTGACAGAACATTTTGATTGAAACGAAAAATAAAAGCGAATCTGAAGCAAAGCCAAGGAAAATTCTGTCATGACTGAGCAACGGCAGTCGGGAATGTAAATAAGATGGAGAGGCATTCTTTACGGCGAATTAAACACGGGACCTGCCATGAATCAAGATACAGGTAGATGTAGAAACCTCCTTCAGGGTTATCCAATACTTTTATAAGACCCACGAGGTGACTGTTAAAGCGGGAATGCATGGCTGTTGAACTCTGGAGATATTCGGTTAGAATCTCTACTGAGTCATCAGGTGTCGTGAATGAAGTCGTACAAAATTTTCTTTGGTCTCTCAAGACAAATGATAAAACAGTGATATTTCACTTATATTTAGGTCCTTCATGATGGAGACAGCAACCTAGAAGACATCATCACTCATGGCCTTAAGAGCCTAAAATCTCGCAAGTTCCAAACTACAATTTAATTACAATATTTAAATCAGACAATTTGCCGATCGCAATGTCCGTCTAGTCAAAGATTCGGTACTGTATTGAACGCTAGAGGAATCGGATCGCTAGTCGAATACTTCTGTAGAAAAGGGAATATGTGGGTCTTCTTCTGTGATGTGCTATCCTGTGTAAGTAAAGGTGTTGCGATGGATTTATACTCCGTTCAAGGAGTCCTACTAAATGTGTAAAAATATTCGTATTTTCGTAATAAATTTCGTAGAAATCCAGTGTTACTATTCTGGGACATGTGAAGAAGTTAATCAACGATAAATAAATTCTATTACAGAGCAAAAAACATCTGCACTACTTGTCGCTCCCATACTGAGGTAAATATATTATTGAAAAGAACTTGAATCTGAATTCATTATACTATTTTACAAATTTATCACTTTTCAGACGCAGATAAATACGAAGTTTTGCTCTCCGATTCATATAAATTACTTTTAGAAACAGTTTCAAAAAACTAACTGAGCACCAGTGGTCTAAATTCGGTGTTCTCAGTTCAATTACAGACGAAAAGCGAACAGCGATTCCTGCTTGCTAATTATGTAGTGAACTAATGTCTTCATAAATTCCTATTTTTCTTTCTTTGTTGGCATGACTGTATATCCCTGCTAGGGAAACTTTAAATTAGCAGCGCGCAATACTGGCCGCGTGGAGACAGCAAGAGGAATTAGTGTGGGGCAGCTGTTGCAGCCACCAAGCCGTGACTGTGCAGACAGACTCAGCACAAGCCTTCGGATAATTTTATTGAAACTTTTAAATTCTGGATTAAGTATAGCTCTTTTCCTTAAAATCATACTCCAAGAAAATCGACCGTTATTAACGTCACGGCTAATGAAACTTAAACAAAATAAATTAATATTTCAAGATCATTATATAAAGACATTCTTGGTACCTGAATGGAGGGTACATGAACCGAATATCGGATTGGTCTCTTCAGGATAAATATTTCGTCATTCAATTAGTTCTTATGTCTGTCATAGTTGAGCTCAGCGTTCCTCAAATGAAATTATAAATTAAGGAAAGTAAATAAATTAAGAATAAAAGCAAAGGAAAGATGAAGGAAGAAAGCAAACAACACAAGAAAGGAAAAAAGACGGCAAAAGGAGAAACGCAGAAGGAATAAAAGAATATAAAAGAGGAAGCAATAAATTGCAGAAGTGAAGAAGACATTAAACGAAGAAAATAAATAAATACAAAATAAAATACAAAATAATGAAGAAAGAAAGAGAAAACACTGAAAAGAAACAACATAAAGAACAAGAAAGGAGGGAAGGAAAAAAATAAAATAAATTAAGAAAAAAAGGAAACATAGAGCCTTGAGTAGGAATACAAATCTCTTCGACTCTTCAGTCACAGTTTGTCCTTGAGTTGATTTAAATGCAAATTTGATACTTATAGAGCCATTCGATAATGATGACATTACAGAGTTTCATGTCATAAAATGTCATGAACGTAACTTCCCGTGAGTCTAGTTAAAAATACAGGTCTATTCTATATCGGTAGAAGTATAAGTTATTTAATTACATTTACTGACTACAGAATAAGATACTGTAAACGTCAAGAAAATATAACGAATGGTAAATTCCTGTTTTTCCCTCAAATTATGACGACGAAGACTGGACGACATACTGTCGAATAAAGGACGTTCTGATAAAATAAATAAATCTGGAACAAGCGGACCTGTGACCTAAATTTCGATGTTGGCTATTAAGGGTCACTTGTCCCTGAGATTTATGTAGTGTTAGCCTCAATACCAGATAAATAGGAGCAGTCAGCTTCACGCCCCACCTCTTTGGTCCAAGAGAAAATTAGACAGGGGCTTCGTAGACCAATAAGCCGCTCTGCACGTTCTGGAGAAGCAATGAGCTGTTCCTACCGGGAAACGAACTCCTTTCATCTGAACCGAAGCCAATTATTTTAGCATAATGACTCGCCTAAAACTGACTGTGAAATAAATAATGAATGAAATGAGACATTGTAACCAATGCAATGCTGAGAACGTAAGCCTGTAGCCGCTTCTGTGACGTGAGTAATGTAAATCAGTTCACCAACCGGAGGTCAGTCGACAGTTCGAGATTTGCGACTTGATTTACACAGGTTTATGAATGTTGGTTTGCGGTAAAACTTAGGCCAACATTTTTGCCACAACTGAACGGTTAGCATTTAAAATTATTGATTTCTCGTTTGTCATTTTCTTCTAGTGACTAGATACCGGGTCTTCAATTTATGAGGCTGCGGTCGTGACTTGCATTGCGTAGTCGGCCGACGCACTGTTGATGTCGGCGGGAGTCGTGCCCGTTCTTCCGGTGGGTGACCAGCGAATCAGTTTCAGTGCCGCTAGAAACAACGAACTACAAATATTTCTCGTCACTGATACATGTTATTACATTAATTGTTTTACCTTAAACCACAAAAGATGTTCAAAGTGACTTCCTTGTGCTTGCAGGCAACTTCACATCTCGTTAACATGTTTCGAAATACTCGACGAAGCTCTTCTTGAGAAATTGTCGAATATTTTCTTTAAGTGCTTCTGCAGTGTGCGGATTGTTTACATACACTTTTTTCTTCAGCATACCCCACAGGTAAAAGTCGCATGCAGAAGCACTTAAAGAAAATATTCGACAATTTCTCAAGAAGAGCTTCGTCGAGTATTTCGAAACATGTTAACGAGATGTGAAGTTGCCTGCAAGCACAAGGAAGTCACTTTGAACATCTTTTGTGGTTTAAGGTAAAACAATTGATGTAATAACTGTATTAGTGACGAGAAATATTTGTAGTTCGTTCTTACTAGCGGCACTGAAACTGATTCGCCGGTCACCCACCGGAAGAACGGGCACGACTCCCGCCGACATCAACAGTGCGTCGGCCGACTACGCAATGCAAGTCACGACCGCAGCCTCATAAATTGTAGACCCGGTACATTAGGTGATGTTTCAGGTCCTCAGGACTGCGAATATTAAGATAGCGGTCTTCTTGTTTGTTGCATCGTGTATTCTGGTAGAAGTACACCAACTTTACAGGGGTGCTTGCTGCCTCCATCACCATGGCGATGATGACCAATAGCCCTGATGACTACACAGTGCAACAACCCAGAAGATATTTATGTTCGACTGAATTCAGTAGTTTGTGTTCAGAGTTAATGCTTAATGCATTCTGCTTGTTCATCCCATCCTGTGGTCTACCAAAGTGGTGAGAAAGATGACACGAAATATAGGGGGCCAGTCGATAGCCCTCTCAGACCCGCGGAGGAGAAGTGTTGCAGGTCCCAGGTTACTGGAAGACGGATAATGTAAATGTACCAACGACTTTAATAACACATAAACACTTAATTTATAACGACACACATGAACATGTGAGATTTCAGGTCTTCGCGAGACGAGAATAACAATACTGTTCTTCTGGATTTCGGTGCCATCTTCAGGGCTAAAGATGTAGACAGCATGTTTTTTTCTTCGAAATGCTGGCATCTAGCCATGAGTCTACACGGCTCCAAAACCCGGAAGAGCAGCATCTTCGTGTATGAACGTGTTCGGGCGAAATAGTAATAATAACTTACGTGTCACTATTATTTTTATTTAATTATCTACCTCTGAACCAGAAAATATTGAGAATCACTTGCAAAAATTGTACGAAGCCCTCTTGAAAGCTGGACGGGAGACACAACATAAACTCAAACTTAAATAACGTTTTAAGAGGAGACGTATCTCAGTCAAATGACTATAAGGGTAGGGGTTCAATTTCTGGCAGATGCAGGGATAATTTTCTCCTCTACAGCGTCAAGATCTGCACTGGGGCGCACCCAGCTTCGTATAAGGTAAAGCGGCCGTAGCTTGAAGCTGTTAACTGACTTCCATTTATATCTACAGGGTGGGTGGGAAGTAAGTAGGCATTGAGAAATGGTTATAACCTCTATATTTCCAATGTACAGCGATTATTTAATGCCTACTTACTTCCCACCCACCCTGTACGAGGTTCGATCGGAAAGTTTAAAGACTGTGTCAATAGAGGGCGAACCGGATGTAGTACGAGCTTCTGCCGCTAGGGGGTGCGGCCTACATTCATAGTGAATCAGTGTGCCAGCCGGCATCATCGAATTAGCATTTGTTTCTTAGTTACGGGCGTTTTGGGAGTGCATTACACCGACCCTCCTGCGATTTCGGAATGGCGTGTGCATCAAATTTTGCCAAAGACTCGCCAAAACGGCTACGGAAACCTATGAAATGCTAAAGCAAGCATTTGGGGAGTCCGCAATGGGTCGTGCACAAACTTTTGTGTGGCATTCACGTTTTAAAAATGGCCGAACCTCTGTCGATGATGACGAGCTTTCTGGACGACCATCTTCGAGCACAATGCCCGAAAATGTTACGAAGATTCGGCAGGCCATTCACGAAGATCGACGTCGTACCATCAACGACTTGTGCGACATTGTTGGGATAGGCTATGGGACCTGTCAGCTGATTCTAAAGGAAGAACTCCACATGCGACGCATCCTGTCTGAGGACCAGAAGCAGAATCGACTACTTCGAGGGTGATGGATGAATTTAATACCTGAGATAAGTGTACGGGTTTTTTATAGGCGCAGTCTAGAAACTTTCCGATCGCACCTCGTAGATTAATAAAGTGTGGAGTTATGACTCCATTCTTCCATACCTCTTCATGGCATGGTGGCTGATTAAGTTTAGATTTAGCTTTGAAAATGCAGATGGCCAAGAAAACATGTTCACGTTAATTAAATAAATATAAATACACAAGTAAAAAGCAGAGCACTTACTTGAATGAGAGCAACGACACTAACTAAGGTAAGTACCATTTTCCTTTTCATACATTTCTATTCATAGACAGTGCCTAATGTACACAAATATAAAAGGTTTTTCTAAATAAAATTGAAGACGTGTTCCGAGTTGATGTGACTGCATATGCTGTTCTGACAGAATTTACGTATGCGTCAGTCAACAATCAAGAGGATTTATTTGTTCGAGTGTCATGTGCGGGCCGTATGCCGCCCGCGGGCCACCAGGTGGCCGGTTCTGTCATGTATGACATTCCATGTGAAAAATTACATTCATACGTAGCCCTGCCATTAAAACCCGCGTTTGAGCAGTCTCGCTGTGCGTACAGACTAATCTTCACTGTTATAATACTCTAAGAACTGCTATAGAACTGTAAAATAAGCCACGACCGTCTGCTATGACATTCCTCTGAATTCACCATTTATAACGACATGACCACACGTTCTCTACAGGTAAGCCTGACGGGTCAGAGAAGCTGTGAGGCTTTCAGACAGTTAACCACCGAGTGGGTTACTTGGTTGACTTAAGATCGTGTAACTGACTCCACGGAGTAAAATCCATCTTCATTTAGATCCATTTTAATATTATCCTCCAATATAAGCCTAAGTTTTCCAATGTCTCCTCTCTTCATGTCTTGCGACCAAAATATTTGTGCTCTTTCAGTCTCTGCAATGCGTGCTACATACCCGTCCAGCTCATTTTCCTTGATTTGATCACCCTAATATTTAGTGAAAATTACAAATTATAAAGTTCCTCATTATGCATTTCTCATCAGCTTATTTTTATGTACGTTAATTAAATGCTGTTAAATGGCTTAAGAACCGGCAGTTTAAACTACGTAGTTGAAACAGAGTCGTTAAATAACGTAACAATCTTTAATCCTGCAACGAATATGTGGTTACAGCTTCTGAAAACACCGGGGAAACAATGTTGCTCTCCCACAAGAAGCAGACAAATTCGTGTTTATCCGCAGCTGTGCCGTAATCCGGATACAGACGGCCCTGTGAGTGGCAGAGAAGGGTGGCTTCAAGGGGGTGCGCGAGCCTCAAAGGAGAGCCGACACTAGGTCACGCTACGCGCGAGAAATGGGGCTTGAAAATGTTTGTGGTGAAGTAAAGTAAAAACAGAGACATCACGAAGTCAACCTTAATCACAAGGATCTTCTGCATGGATTTAGAAAGAAGAGCAGTGCAAATTAGAACAGAGTGGGATTTCAAAAATTCTACAATAAAAGATCATCAGATATGTCAATGGGAATCTGATGTTCTTCTGGAGTACCTGCATACACATAAACATCTGAGAAATTTAATGGCCAAACGAGCTCTTGGTTGAATGAACAACTCATCTACGTAAAGACTCATGGACGGAGCTGGCTGACTGGCTGAATGACTGAATGATTTACATATCGACGGATTGTACGACAATCTCTGACGAAAAGCGAGTTTGGCTCAGTGACTACAATTTATTCCTTTAGCAGCTAAAACATTTTCAGCCAGTCAGAGAGCTCCCTGCATTTTACTCTATATTCTTTGAATAATAGCTGGGTGTATTCTGGAGCAGGTCTGGACGGAAATCGAAATCTGGTCCTAGAGTTCGTTTTATGGTTACAGGTAAAAGAAATATGGGGTCCTCATAAACAAATATCATGAAAGAGACTGTAATATGAAAACGTGTTTGCACAGGTGTTGAAGAAAGCAGGTCTGTCAGCATCTGTATGTTGCAAATTATATGCACATTTCGACCGCTCCTTGCTACCCACGTTACATCTGGAAAAGAGTTTGGACGACACACGATATTACATTCAACAGGTGGGAATGGCGGATGAAAGGGACCATGCCGTCTAAAGACGTCTCTAAAACTGAGACCACGGATTCAAATTAAATTCGAGGGCATGGATATACGGTAGGTATGTCCATGCTGTATAATGTTCGAAACTCAATTTTGAAATACATACAACAATTTACAACTAAAAAAACTTACCGTGACGGTGTGGATTGGTTTCAACTGGCTCATGATAGGTTATACTAATGAGAAAGATAATTAAGCTTCAGTTTTATGACAGACGGGGCATTTGTTGACCCGCTGAACGACTATAAAGCTCCCAAGAAAAATTCTACTCCAAGGATTTAACCATTCAAAAAGCTCTGATATTTAAAAAAATAATAATTAAAACTTACTGCATTAAAAATTAGATTTATCTTTCCTCTGCAGCCTTAAAACACTAAACATGTTTCTTTTAATGTCGAAATGCCAGTAATACTTTAATGAACTGTTTAACGAAGCTGTAAAAATATCTCAGGTTATTTTAAATTTTGAGGAAAGGTACAAAGATATTGGATGCCAAGTTTGTAAGGCGTTATCTCGAATTATTTATAGGACGGAGCAGTTACGAAATTGCCCGAGAAAATCAAGTCAGTGGGATTTATTTCCGGAACCCGACTGAGTCACGAGCATAACGTAAGAGCAATTATGAACAACTTTCTTTGCGAAAAAATAAGATAAGTCCCATGAAAGCCCGAAGTGTTCTACACAAAGTTATATTGCTATAATTTGAACCCGGCGAAGACTCAAACATTATCTGTGCTATCAGGCCCAGGCCTGGCTGTCGGGTTAGATCCGGCCGAGGCCCGAGTTTCAGGCCTGGCCACTACATATCTTCAAGGTCTACTCAGGAGCTAAAAGAAAAAATCCTTTGCCCTTGCAGTCCATTCCATAGACGGACACCTCACAGACTGAACTACCCCAGCTCATAAACTGAGTACAGAAGATTAATTTGAAATAATTAGGGCGGAAGATGTGGAATGGATTAACTTGAATAGTGTCCAGTGGCTGGTTCTTGAGTCGTTCTGCGACTATCAGCGTCTCAAGAAGGAATTCTCTATGGCCTTATTCGTGTTCATATATGTTTAGCCGCTATATGCATGGATTACTAATGGTTTTAACTCAGTTATTTAAAGAGTATGTATGGTTGTTATATATTCCATGGCTCTTAGATATTTTTTTTTCTATTAAACTGAGTCGTACCGAAATTATGAAGCACATCGCTTCCATACGGATCCCCCACGAAGTAGAAATCGGTACGAGGCCTTATTTAATATGGACAAATGTGTAAGTGGCCTCATTTAATTTGCGTAGCCTCTGGATTTACGTACTGTTTATTGAATCTCATTCAGCCATTTCAAATATAGATCAGTAACCATGCCAGACGATAAACGCTACATTGAAGTAATACGTATTCATGAAATATTATAAACATTTAGCGTTTGCGTCCTGAAACAGTTGTCTTCGTTTTATGTTTAGTTTTCCATAAAAAAACCAGGTCAGAATTAAAAACAGGAGGAAAAATTCTTCCAAACAAAGCTTTAGTCTTTTTATAATTTATAATTAATTTGTCATTAATTCTTTTAGATTAATTGTACTGAAATTTTCTACAATGTTGCCTTCTTATACTCAAAACCAACTTGATGAACTGAGTTCTCCTTGAGAATTTTGTAACCGCTCAGCTAAACAATAAATTTTCTGTCTTTTGTAAAACCAAAGTGTTCATTATCATTTTCATAACAGCATATAACTAAAGTATATCATGAGCCAGTTCACAATTACACGTCCGATTTCTTTTAGTTCCATCTTAAAACTGACTTTCCATTTACTCTAAGATCTTCCAAGTAGGCTCTTCCGTTCAGATGTTCCTATTAAAATTCTGCATGCATTGGTGTATTAAAACATAAGTATGTAACAAATTGGATTTCTGGTTCTCATAGCGACGATGATGAATATGGCTGTCTTCTGGGTCGTTGCTTCTGGTATAAATTTACCGAAGTTTCATGTGTTCTTATGTCTCTATCATCAAGACGATCGGTAAAATTCTACCAGACTACGCGGCGCAAGACACCAGAAGACAGCCATCTGCATAAGCATGTTTCAATGTCTTCTTCCGTCTTCTGTGTCAGTAATGAATACATATGCGAATTGATTACTATCGACTTTAGCTCTCTATTCTGGTGTCATTACCAGATTCGTCTCAATGTCGCAAATGCTGGGTTAAATGTTGAAGAATAACTGATTTTAAGGTAATGTGGTAGGAGGTTGTTAGACTGGATTTTGCTGACTCAGAATAGGGTATAGTGCCGGCCATAAAAGGCGGCGAATTTGATTTTCTCAAGGACTCTGCTTCATTTACTAATTACTTGGTTACTTATACTCAGATGCTGAGCAGAATGGAATGAGTAGACCAGACGAGTCAACGAGACACACTGCAGTATAAGTTGGAGGCCAAAAAAAAATAAGGGGCAGAAATTCACCGGTTCGGAACGGTTTTGTGTCGGCTAGCAAATGAGCAATTAGTGAGGCCATTTTGTGTAGACGAAACTCAGTTTGCCGTGTCACACTCCGATCCAAAAGATTCCTCGAGATGCCAAACACAGATTCAGTCTGAAGTAATAATAGTCACTACACTTGTACCATTCTTCTATTTTAACATATTTTGGTAACTCGTTAATTCCGCCAGATAACTTAAATTCCGTTAAATATAATGAAAACAATGTTAAAAAACACTAAAATTTATAACTATCATTATCAGCAAAAAAAACAAAGATTACTAATTAGCGTTATTAACTCCAGTTATTTTAGCTTAATTGTTCTTCAAGTTTGAGGGCTTCTGACGATAGCGTTATACAGTGTTTTGAATTACTTTTATGGATTTTGTCCATCGTCTACGTTTTATTAAAATCATAACGTTTCGGAAGTATTTTCTGCTTCCATCATCAGGTGAAAGGATGGTAAAAACCTAAAATGCTGTGCTTCCTAGTTCAGTTAGTCTAAAACCTGATTAAATTTAAGTTAACATTAATATCTATATATAACTAATATATATATTGAAATCAGATAAACGTATTTTCTAAGAATGTCGTTTGATCTTAAGAATAATTTATTATAATATGTACTACAATCGCTGTTACAAAGATAATCGTAGGAAAGAAGCCACAATATGTAATCCGTAAACGAATTTCTTGTATATGATTAAATATACAACACATATACAAGTTACTTTTATAAAAGGAAAAAAATTGATAATGTCTACATTTTATAGCATGTGCCAATTTATGATAAAACATTTTTGGTAAAACTAATGAAGTTTTATTTCATCTTCATATATGGCAGTCTTCCGGGATGTTGCGCCATGTAGACTGGTAGAAGTTTACTGACGTTTCAGAGGCCCTTGCTGCATCCAACAACAGGGCGTCGATGGAGGCGGTAAGGACCTCTGAAACATCGACTACACGGCTCTACAACCCAGTAGAGAGCCATCTTCGGACTCACCCCCGCGAGAACCTCAAGTCTTACTTCATATATAGAATTGTTTGAAATGCAGATAACTATACTTAAAGGAGAATAATAACTTCAAAAAACTACGTCATTTTTTGCATCAGATTTGTGTAACGCAAAAATATAAAAACCCCTTTAGGCTCAATGAATTCCATTTTACTTTACTTATATCCAACAGACAAGAATAAAGCATTATACTTGTCACCCATAATAAAATAAAATAAATAAGCAAGGAACAGACATACAGAACTGGAGGCAATCAGAAATATGAGATGTATAATGTGCTACCCAATTTGCATCGCCTGGAACTGTGATTTTTCTCAGTACTTCCCAGTGCTCTGAATTACTTTTTAAGCATACCACTATCACATCTCTACCAGTTCAACCTTACGTATCATTCGACCATAAATAAACTCTCTTTTTGATAAAGCGTCGTTGAATAACCTACGACCCAATATTTCAGATGACACAGGTTTAGAATATGTTTATCCATGGAAACTGTACTCACTGCATTTCTATTTCACTGTTATGTGCTGTATTTGTTTCTCTAATATAATATAAACCGAAAAGCATTCTGGGAGCTTCGCATAATGCTGACCGGAAGATGAGAAAGTAACGAAGCCAGACTTTTACAAACACCAGAGAGTAAGAGTATAATCAGATGTTACTTCCCCACAAAGAAATCAATTCTTTGATTCTGGGGTTACGTTTTGTAGTACACGACCGGCGAGCTGTTTCTTCGTAAATCTGGCACATTCCTGATAACATTGTCGTAGTTTTATTGGTACCAGGTCATTGTTATTGTCAGTCGTGTTCTGTTACATCTTTTTATTTATTTAGTGTTCTGTCTGACGACAGGTCCATATGAACAGGATCCTTCCATCCTTTTCTCGGACTGAGACCTGTTCATATACGTTCTTGGCAGATGATCCAGAAGTGGTTTGCCATTGCCTTCTTCTGTGTGTGAATGGAGTAATTGTTGGGATGCCACGGAGGAAAACTCCGTGTTGCCTAGACCACGGCCTTGCCCAACACAAGTTATAAATTCGGGCACCGCCGGGAATCGAACCCGAGACCCCAGGATTACAAGGCCAGCGTTCTAACCGCTAGACCACCTCATCTTATTATTATTTAGTGTTCTGTCTGACGACAGGTCCATATGAACAGGATCCTTCCATCCTTTTCTCGGACTGGGACCTGTTCATATACGTTCTTGGCAGATGATCCAGAAGTGGTTTGCCATTGCCTTCTTCTGTGTGTGTGAATGGAGTAATTGTTGGGATGCCACGGAGGAAAACTCCGTGTTGCCTAGACCACGGCGTTGCCCAACACAAGTTATAAATTCGGGCACCGCCGGGAATCGAACCCGAGACCCCAGGATTACAAGGCCAGCGTTCTAACCGCTATACCACCGTGGCGTACCTGTTACATCTAGCTCCAGGTAAAACTTTCCACTTGCCTAACTATTCTATTGCACACAGATAATATTAATTACGTATATGCACAAAAACCACCCTAATAGAACACATACTGGAAGTATCTGGAACAGTGCCAAGGAGAAAATTCGGATCTAAAAGTGGGGAAGTTGGAAGTGCCTGAGAAAACAATAATGAAATTAATAATCTATACTGTTCACTGAAGGCTATGAGGGTAATCAAACTAAAGAGGCTAGGATGGGCACGGGATAGATGATAAATGCATTCACAGAGTTATTTGGAAATTCTGAAAGGTACAGGCCAAACCAAAAGTAGCAGGATAGTATTAAAAAAAAGTTATGAATTTAGAGGGTGCGGACTGAATTGATATAGCTCAGTATTTGGTTCAGTATGACGCCCTCTAGACATGGCAGGGCATTCAATGTCGATGTCCAGTCTCTGGACATAATGTTTTGTAGGCTGTAAACAGTCACGTGTTATAATCTCTTCGATGCCACTAAATAAACCCGTTCAAAATATCGAATTAAATGGTATTTTAAATTGAATTTTAGATCTCGATTAGATCTACAGTATCGATAAAGATCGATTTCTTCTTTATGTAAAATGGGATGTTTGTACGTATTTTACGATACACACCAAAATACAAACCACATGACAATTTTTTATATAGACCTGAAAACAAATGTAATATAAATATCGCTGTCTTTTGGGTTTTTGCGCCATGTAGTCTGGTAGAAGTTTACCAACGTTTCAGAGGTCCTTGCATAGCCCTAGAGATTGAAGAAGCAAGGACCTCTGAAACGTCTGTAAACTTCTACGAGACTACATGGCGCAAAAACCCTGAAGACAGCCAACTTCAAACTCACCGCCGTGAAAACCTCAAATCTTACAAACGTAAACCAAATTTGTTTTACATTTTTTAGAATAACAAAACAAAAAAAAAGGAAATAACGAAGGAGCCGTCCTGTCCTTCCTTTTACGCGCTCATTTCCTACACTTTGTGCAAAGCACCAGTAATAATTTATATCCGAGTCTTTAGTTAGTATGCACTCTCGAAATTATAATTAGTTTACCTGATGACATAAACGTACCACATGTTGGTGATAGCAATCTGCTAGTTTTATAAATATGTAAATATTGCAGTAAGAAGCGGCAATTAAAGGAACACGCAACTCGCGCGAGAGCTATATAGTTCTTGGGACCACGAACACATTGATGTTATCACGTTGTAAACAATTAATTACAGTCAGGCCAGCAAGAATTAATCTTCTCTTTTCTGACGTTCGCTAAAGCAGTTGAACTCACACCTAATATACAGGCTTACCTGACAATGATAATTAGATTTTAACCGCTTAACTTATTAAGTAAAATAAAGTCTCTGTCTTCAAACATTCTAATGAACTCATCTTCGGGAAATTTATCAGACAAGACCGGAAATAAAGCTTATAAAATGTAGTAGTTTTACTTATAAGTTTTGAGCTCGGCTAGAAATGTTGTTTGGATAATAATCAAATTCAAATAGCAACAGGGTTTACAATTGAAATTAAAATGTCCTCATTATCGCCAGTAGACTTCTCTTAATTACCGGCGCAATATATAAACCAGGGTTACTATGAAATATCTGGCTGTGACGTATTAAAAGATAACAGAATATGGACCCAAGTAAAATAGCTACATTGAATTAAATTAAATTATTTTTGAAATGTGGTGCTATAGAAGGATGTTGAAAATTAAGTGGACTGATAAAGTACGAAATGAGCTGGTCTTAGACAGGTTAGGCGAAGGAAGAAGTCTATGGAAAAATCTTACGAGAAGAAGAGATAGGACGGTGGGACACATTCTGAGGCACCCAGGATTGGTTAATTTGGTAATGGAAGGAACAGTTGAAGGGAAGAATTGTAGGCGGAAACAAAGATTGGAATATGACACAGATTTTTGAGGATGTGGGCTACAAAAAATATGTGGAAATGAAGAGATTGGTTCAAGATAGGCGAAAATGGAGGACCGCATCAAACCAGTCGAAAGACTGATGACAAAAAGAGAGAAATTACATTTTATTAAATTTACAGTGTGTAATTATTGATGAGTGGCTATAATTTGATTTACTGGAGCACAGATGAGACTAATTGTATCTGTAGCCGTAAATACCCCTTTATAAATACAGTCTTCTTTATATTATAAAATTTTCTTTCAATTAAGTTCCACAAATCAAAATTCTGAAGGCCAGTTAAATGATTCTAGTTCGGAGGAAATAACATAAATATGGGTTCCTTCCAGAAAATTCAAATGTCCGCGAGTGGAATCTAAATATAAGTTAAATACGTATCGAAAAGGAAGAGGTGGAAATGTATATGGCTTATTTTAAGATAATATTTCACTATTTAGGCCATGTCATGCCTCAGGCAGCTAGCCGCCGGCTTCTAACTTCGAAGGCCCGGGTTTAAAGACAGTGGGATCCTTCTGCCAATCACGTCATCGGAAACCCGCGCTCATTCATCGCCGCTCCTGAGATGTGTGACAAGCGTCAATTTCTACAGTAACAAGATATTTTGGAAAAAAGTTGACACCCACATTTCTTCATAAATTTAATATGGTGTGATGACGCTAGTGAAAGATATAAATAGACAGTTATACAATTCAGTGATATATTTCTATGCACAATAAATGGCACTAATATCTTTACCAGCTTAGCATTTTAGCAGCCATTTTAGTAATATTTGTAGCAAAATAAAAGGTATAAAGATGGTCCCTCGAGAGACATCATGTTCATGACGAGTTCAATAAAGGTTTGTCAGTTACTTCAGGAGTGGGCATAATTATTTAATTTCTATCCTTATGTATGAAACCAGGGCAATGAAAATTATTAATTTATATTTTACTCGGCGCGCCCTGAACCAAACCTGCGCACTTGAAGCTGTTTCATGGCTTAAATTGCTTCTTCAGCCTACCATCATACAAATCATCAGACTCTGTTCCTTAGCCATTGTAAAGAACGATAATGAATAAAGTGAATTTTATTATTATTATTTTCATTATTATAATTATATGATTATTGTATTTATTTTGTTTGTTGTGCTGTATCTGTAATTGGCCGACTGGCTGTTGATGCAGCATTCTAATAAAAAGAATTGAATTGAATTGAATTAATTGAATTATTGGGTGAGATTTTAGGTTTTCGTGGCGACAAATTATGAAGCTAACTGTCCTTGTTGGTTGTTGCGCGGTGTACTCTGGTAGATATTTACCGACGTTTCACAGGAATTTGTTGCCTCCATCATCAGGGTCATTACCTTGACTTTTACCACTACACTGCATAACATCACAGAAGACGATCATTTTAAAATATAACCATTTGCAACGTCAAACTAATTAATAATTAATGTTTTAATATAGGCTACGTATAAGATCGTGTCAATTATTCCGTCCATATACTGGTAATTTATTAACATCTTCCTCCATAAACTCATAGTCTCTCGGTTAATGAAGAAGTGTCTTGTTATTTATGGATGCTGTAACTCATTGCTGATTTAAAAGACAATTTAAACGGAATTTTGGATGAACTACTACACATATCCTATAGTTGATTAAGCGGAATGTTGAGCAAACACTTTAAACTCATAATGAAAGGAGCAGTTTTATCAAAGGTACATAATACTGTGTCCATAATGACTATGGGCTTATATTTTGGAATTGAAAAGTGGGTTATGAGAGAAATTATAAAATGTGAATCGGAAACTGTAAGTACAAGATTTTTCAAATCACTTTTAGGAGTTAGTTAAGAAACAGATTATAACATTAAAACATAAGAACACACTACAAACTACTTTGGTACTTGAAAAATAAAAATAAATTAACATTTTAATTGTAGAATGCATGTTGATGGTATTAAGTAAAATAACATTCCTTCATAATATGATGCACATAGTTACACATGATCAAAAGGAAAATGTACTCTTGGAAAATATAGGAATAGATGGAATAATCAATCAGTCGAAACGTGTACCGAAGCGCCCAGCCCTTTGTAGTAGAAGAAGTCTGTAAGAGGTAAATTGTAATTTCTGTGCACTTCACGTATAAAACATTTCACTACCATGTTGTCGGCAAAATTTTCAGTCAATAAATAATTCAGACTGAAAACTGTACGTCTCTAGGAATTTTGTTTGAACAAAACCTAACCTAACCGCACACATCACGTCGAAATGCACTTCTTCTTAAATATTGACTACATTTGTTATAAAATAATATTAGCTAAAACTACCACTACATTTTAATTTTAACTAAAATGTACATTCATTTCTTTTTTAAAAAAAAAATAACGTCTATAAAAATAATCACTTTTTCAACTGTGATAATGGCATGTACAGAGTAATAAAAATAACTGAAAAGCCTTCAACTGTTTTAAAACACAATGGATCATTGTTAGCCACTAAAACGCGCTGATGTCGACGGTGAAAGAAAAGAATAAGAAGCAAAAAAGACACGACGTTAAATTTCCCTTTTGAAATGCCGAATTAATCCGTTACTAATAGGCAAATAATTTGGTACGTCAATTGCATTCAGCAGCGCTGTGTTTATTCAGTGAAACACTCATCACCGCCCATGTACAATAGATCTTTCTGGTACGGTAAATGTGACTTAAAGTGTTGGGTCAGATAAGATGATGCGGTGAAGGAGGAGAACATTTTATTGCCATGCTTTCTTCAAACTGCTTCGTTTCCGAAGAACAAGCGAACCCTTGCGTGAGGCCAGCCAACGCAAACTTTTAACCACAGACGCGGCTCAGTGGACGCAAACGTAAGCCACTCTGTTTCTGCCACGGGATGGACATCACCCCGCCTCGTTACAGAGTCCACCACCAGAGTGCCTGACTCGCCAGATCATATTTCCGTACATTTTAAAGAATCAAACGCTTAATAGGAGTAATTACAAGGACTCAGAAATTATTTACCGCAATTTCTGTTCTACTTGGTAATAATTTAAATTAATTACATTAGAAATTCAAAATTAATATGGATTTATAAATTACTATATAGTAGTATCCTCTATAAAACGGTACAAATGCATTTATATTCTCCGTCGAATAATGAGATCTTGAATGAGTACAGTTTTTTCTTTATAAGCCTATGTACCATCACGGTGTACTTTTTAGCCGCCTCAAAAACAGACTGAAAACAATATGCATGCACGCTTTATACGTTGGTATACATTTAAAAGGAAGTAGTCATTTAAAAGAAAGACTACCATTTTTTATTGTCCAGTTTAAATCCTTGGATTAATACATACAAAGATACAATATTTTGTTTTGCTGTGATGTTTTATGTAAATGCGAAAATGAAATTTTCGACCTGAGGGAATATTTAGAATAATTACGGAACAAATTAAGGTTGTTGTGTAAACAGTAATGAAAATTCAGGATACGTAAAAGGAGGACCAATTCTTAACCAGGTGAGTGAATATCAGTTTCTGAAGAAGACCTTTGTTCATGAAGTCCAATATCAACAGATACAACTCATTATTTGGACATCACAATAATATTTAGTGAAGAGTACAAATTATATAATATTCTCCTACCTCTGCTATTGCTTCCTTCGTTTTTGGTTTCAAAAATTCTCATCAGCAATCTGTTCTAGAATATCATCAAACTATGATTTACGCCCATATGAAACAAGTAAAATTGTCATTGTATATTTGAATCCTCACTTTGCAGACTCTGAAATGCGTGGTAACAAGCATTCCCCAAACTCAGTTTCCTCTAATTTCTCTTCGTGAATGTAATTTTGATTTGATACTATCGTTTCAAAATTTCTAAATGTTACCACATTTTACATGAATCCATCAATTTTATTATATTAATATTTTGTCCTGCTGTGCAATTAGTTTACTCTGCCTTAATTTCTAGGGCAAACTCCTTATTAGAGTTTCCTAATCTCTACGTTTTCAAACACCTTCAATGAATATTTAATATCCTAGACTCTAGGACCTAGAGAACACGACGGAGTTAGAGGATATATCATCGTGAGTGTCCGAATAGTATAACACATAGTACCCGGGGTCAAACATTTTGGTTTCCCCTGTCAAATGTGTGTGCTAGGCTCCATCCCAAATATTTAGTTAGCTAAACTCCGGGCGACCGTTGTCACACCGCCCTCAGTCGGCGACGTCGGTATTTGCAACGTACCAACTGATCTTACCCCACCCCGTGCGGCTAACCGTTCAAATATTTAGTTAGTTAGATGCTTTCTAAACATCTCAGTGTCTTCGACTCGAATCGAGGAATCGATTCCTATCAACTTTCCTACGAGAAATGCCGTTTCTCGTTTTAAAGGCATTACGCCAGAAGGGAGTTTCATCGTATTTTATATAACTAGAGGTAGTTAATCTAACAACATAAAATAGTGGAATGTATGTCATGCCAGAAGCACATAATGCTAATGCTGCTCTACACAGAGATACAGATAGTTACATTTGGGCGTATGGACAATAATAATTAATATTTATAAAAAATTAGCGTAAAATTTCAATATTGTCTAAATCAGCCCTTTTGTTGATACACCCTTCGGGGACAATGCCTTGATATTATTATTATTAGTCTGACTGTTGCTGATTGTTCAAGAAGTTGCAATATCAGATCGATATTGTCTGTATTTCGATAGTTTTAATCATATGTGTTTTACTAGCAATGGATTTATAGCTACTTGTGATAGGAATTTGAACCAATAAGGAAAACGAGATAAATAAACTTAGACTTGTCCATACTTAAGTGTTTACTATAACAGTTTCATGTCATCCCATCTAGTAGCTAAAATACTAAAAATTAAAAATGTAAACTATAATTTTAGCTGTCTTATATGAGTGTCAATTTCTGCCGACGGAGGATTAGAGTTACCACTGTGAAAACCTTAAATATCACTTAGTGTATCTCCTGCATTAATTAAGCTGGTAACAATTTTAAATGAAATGTCACGTATTTTCAATTAATCGTCCTCATACACAACCCGTCAACCCTCGAGTTGACAAGAAAGTCTAGAAGAGGTCCAACGTCTTAACGCTCGAAAACGTTTGGTATAGACCAATTTTTATATATTTCAGATAAAAATTGAATATTTAGTTCGGTGAGCAAAATTTTTATAACGTTTCATTCCCTGACGATAACACCTAATATGTGACACTAGTTTATAATAACAGTGTCAATTCAGAGAATAGCAATATCTACTATCATCGGTATTTAACAATGCTTTATCAATCTCAGAGATTATTTATCGTAAAATAATATGGTACATGTTAATATTACCACGTTCGATGAATTAGACAGGATTAAAAACACTAAGTGCAGCCTATTTGTAGATATTTTCTTATCATAGAATGACTGAGAAGAATCACAAAGAAACTCACGAGCTAACACTTGAATATACTTTCTTGGCAGTAGTGGTATTATTGATAATAATACCAGCAATAGGCCTAACGATTTATAATAAATATAAAATAATAATAATTCAAAAGAGATCGAGCCATTCCAAATAACAAACCAGATATTATAATCCGAAACAAAACTGGAACTTGTCTCCTAATTGATATAGCAATACCAACTGAAAAGAATGTAATTAAGAAGGAAGCGGAGAAGATCTTCAAATACAAGGACCTTCACAATGAAATATAGAGAATATGAAAAGAAAAGCACAAGTAATCCCAATAATTATAGGAGCAACTGGAATTGTCTCCAAGTCAATCAGAAAATATTTGTCCAACATTCCGGGCGAACACGACAACTGCCATTTTAGGATCTTCATACATCATTCGAAAGACGCTGTCGTAAAATATAATTATCCCTCACAATAAAACTATATAATACATGTAATAGATATTAAAAACGAAATGTATTTCGGAAATAGCTGCTGCACTATGTACCTCAGAAGCAAGGTTTGTCTTAGGTACGTAGAAGTAAATACCCTATAAATTGGTGGATAGATGGAATAATAATAATGGATTATCTGCCTAATTTTAGAGCTCACAGTAACCATGATGAAAATAACAGTATAAGTAACGTCCTTGTGTTTGTTGCTTGCAGCCCCCGTGTCACCTAGACCCAACTTACCTTCTAGAAGTTTTCCGACGGCCTCGTCCAAGGGTACGGTCTCCTTATCGATAGTCGCAACGTCAGAGTTCGTGCTTGTTGGCGGGGACCCACCCGAGTCGGGCGCCGCCGAATTCTTATACATAGCTGCCCAGGAACACTGCACTTCAAAACTCAAAACGTCTTCCTACACTTTATACTTGTTCACTGTCGAATTATTTTTTCATTTCTAGTTTTGTAAGTTTCGACTCTCTTTCTATGCGAAACTTGAAGATTTTGTTGAAAAAATCTGACATCCCCATAGCTGGTAGTAAACCTGTAAAGATAACGGAATGATGGTTAATGCATACATTTATTTCGTGTAATATATTTAGGTGTATAAATTAATATGTAACTTCTGAAGTATAAAATTAATTACGTGTGAGTTACGTAACGGACCAGTTAATGTGTTCTTAGATATGGAATTAAATATATATGATACAGATAAATAGATACTTTGCTAGATACACAGTTAATTAGTTGGACAGTGGGTCAGATAGGTGTACACAGATAATTAGTGATGAATGTCGCCCCGACCGGGATGCAACACGCGCATTTCCTCAGGAAGGCAAAAATTACTAATGGTTGATTCCAACACAAAATAGCAAAACTGTACACATATTTAGAACTATATAATAACGTAACTTGTTCGTTTATGATATTTTAAGTAGAAAGTTTTATCAGAATTTATTATTTTTCTGATTTATTTTTGTTACTGTTGTTCCTAGATCTTTAATTTTTTTTTAAAATGTTGTAAAATATACAATAAATAATTTAAATACTATCATCAATATAAATTGTTGCCGATGTAATAATCACAGAAGGGTGTATAATAAAATAAATGTAACATGTAATTTCCAAGGCTTGTTAGTGCTGGGTGATAGGAAAAAAGGCTTTTGCAGACAGCATGAAGCCTTTGTGGTACAGACGCGTGAACAAGACCATTGTTTGTTCAGGTCTGCCTACTGAATCCGAAAACACATCTCACGTCATCGAGCGAAGCCGCTTATACAGCAGAGCAGCGGCACACAACAGAAAGAACTACGTTTTCAACTCCACGTTTGCAGGAACACATCTCAACACCAGTAGAGTTCCTCTTGAGAAGCTGATAGTTGTTCGGCCGGCCAAGAAATTAATCTCCTCTTACGGAATTTGAAGGTTCATTGCCGTGTCCACAAGATCCCGCCACTGTGCCCTATCATGCGACGCTTGAAAACAGTCCACATCCTTCTTCTTTAAAATCTGTTTTAATATTATCTTCCTTTCTTGTCTATAGTCTCTATCCTTTAAATTTTTCCTTCTCAAACTTTCTTCGCATTCGTCATTTCTCCCATGCATGTAGCTACTCATAACCATTTCATACTCCTTGATTTCATTGCCTTTTTAATATTTGATGAAAAATACAATTTTTGAAGCTCCTCAGTTTTCTCCAGTCTTCTGTCATCCATCTTGGGCCTAAGTATTCTAAGTTTCAGTAGTCTAACACGTCATCAAACACTCTCAAACTGTGTTCCTCCCTTAATATAAGAGGCCAGCTTTGATACTCATACAAAGATAGACAAATTTATAATTTTATATATGATATCAACCTTTTGAAGCCTAGTGGTGACTTGATGATCCACCTGCTTCAACTGTCGATACCTGCGTTTTTAATTGTGGATTTTGTGCGATTCTCAGAACAAACAGCGATTATTTCCATGAACAGCAAAGACAAGTTGATTGTAATGACGAAGTGTTGTGTTTTATTTGCGGTACGGGTTGAATTATTAAATATTATTTAGACAAAATTAAAGGGTTGATCTATGCTTCGTTTCCACACATGAGACTAAAAGATAAAAGATTAATGTCAATAGCAGTAAACATTTCCCGATTGTAAACTACTGCTCTTACCTGCTTCTATCAAATTTTTGTATGTTTTGACTTCGTCACTTTTCCACAAAGGATTTTATTATTATATTATAACATTTATTTGTTTTTATTTATATTCCTTCATTTATTTTTTTTTGTGTAGAAATTTGTTTCTTTTTTGGGTTTACCTGTAATTGGCTGTTATATTTAATACTGTACATGTATAAGTTCAATTAATCTCTTTTTGTAATATTTTTCTTTATTATTTCATTATTATTGTATATTTATCAGTGTTTGCCTGCTATTGGTTTCTTGCTGTTGGCAAACACGTAAATAAATAAATTAATTGAATTGAATTGAATTAAAAGAACAGCCTGATTTGCAGTTTTATAGCCTATTAAAAACGAATAAACGAATCTCAAGACACGAGCATCAAACTCTTAAGAACGTAGTTAATTTAATTTACGTTTATCAATTATCTTCAATGAAGCATACTGTTATAAAGACCACTCGGTTTATGATTCTTTACGAAAATAATCGCTGATTGTTATACTTTATTTGCACGAAGTTCATAAAGTGAACGCATATACGAGAAAATCTATTCTCCTGTCACATCTGTAAGACTATAGAAATAATTTTTATATTCATATTGTGTATCTACTCTAAAATTTGCATGTAAAACTCAATTTTTGATTCAATATAGTTCGTACTTAACTTAGAATTCAAATTTCGCTCTATAAATTTATCTTAAAAACGGTTAAAAGTAAAATAATTACTGCATATACAAATATTATTAATATCTACATCTTTAATTTTAAATATTTATCGGTGTATTAAATATCCAACAAATTATAAATAAAATATTTTTCACAATAACAGGACATTTAAACTTCCAGACACTTTAAAATGTGCTTATCTGTACACCATTTATTACATCTAGGTTCCAACAACTGAATAATGTGTCAGCCATATACAATAAATCTATTCTATTGTCCAAGTAGGTCCTTGGATTTTTACACCTTGTTGACTGTCAACATGGCGTCACAACCCAAATGAACAAATACTGACATCTTCTGCGCCGCGAGAACATCAACCCTAATTTATTCTATTTATTACTACCTTAATGCCATATGATGTCTTGTAAATATCAAACACAAGGAGTAGTGTACAATTTAAAACGAAACTCAAGAAAAGTTACATACTACGTTACAACAAGTACATCAGACTCTACCAACCAACCTCTAACGTCACACTAAAGTCAAGGTCACCCTTGTTACTAGGCCGCTGCTCAAGCAATGGCGCATAAGCTGTGGAGGTCGTAACACTGTTTATTCTCTAGAAAGTCGTGAGTTCATTCTCGAACATTACTTCATATCGAAATCGTTTGCATTTGAGCAGTGCGTATTTTGATAAAGAAGTACCAAATACGACACTGATTGATAAAATTTCGATGGACGCTTTTCTTTGAAAAGGCGGAGGGAAATTTTTAGCATCTGCTGTACAGGTGTTCTGTAATTTATTTCTTATAAATAAAATATAAAACAACAACTTATTTGTCTTATTATAATCATGTCACCAAAGCTTTAAAATATTGTTGTAGTTGGCGTTGCGTTTTATATAAAACATCACGTACTTGTTATTCAGGCATATGAACATAAAAGCCAATTCTGTTAGTAAAACTGCTTGGAAAATGTGTGTATGTCTGCTCCATTCAATTTCGTCTGAAAACCGTAACAGGCTCTTGAGTACAATGGCGGAAATAGATTATAATGTGATTAAAATTAGGCGTATATTCTGAAACTCTAAAATATGACGATCATTTCAATATTGGCATTCGGGACGGAAGTCTCGACAGTAACTTTAAAGGTTTAAGGAAACAAAGGTCCAGTGAACGCCAAAGGATTGTGGATGGCCATTGCCTTTCTCATCACTGACGGTTATTCTATTCATCGATATAGTAAATTCTGGGGAGGGGGCACCCTGGACCAGTTCTTAACGTATAATACACGCTTTACAGATAAATATTATGCGAAATGGCTCACAGGATTTGGAGGATAATAAAAAATAGGAAAAGGACAATGGATTTATCGAACTCCATGATACTGGGATACTAGGAACGACCGGTTATTCAAGTGCCTGAGCACTGCGGGTCCCAACTTTTCGTTGGCTTGATCTATAGACATTCGGTAGGACTCCTTGGACGAGGAACTCCATGATACATTGGTTTTATCAAAAATGTAACATCTTATAAACTGGTCAAGAAATTCCTAGTCTTTTATCGAAACCGAAGCTTCAATACCGTGTTTGCAACGTCCCGAATCCTATCCTGAGCCAGATTAATCCAGTCTACGCCATCAGATTCTATTCCTGTAACATTTATTGTAACAGTTCTTTTTCCATATAAGCACAGCGCCTATCTCATATCGACAATATCACCCGAGTCCCTGGGTGCAGAACCCGCAGGTTCAACACCGACAAAACCTAAGCCCGCCACCGGCCACGATCCTGAGCCAACTCCATCCATTTTCCATACTACAGCCCACTTTCCTAAGATCCATCTTTATATAATCCTCCCATCTTCTTCTTCGTCTGTCCAGTGGTCGTTTTCAAGAAGAATTCCCTACCAAAATCCTGTATGCACCCCTTGCCTCCCCCATGGGTGCTACATGTCCAGCCCATCGGATCCTCCCAGATTTCACTGTCCTCACTGTGCTAGGTAACCCGTACAATTCACGTAGCTCTTCGTTGTGCAGTATTCTAAATTACATATTAATAAATTAATTAATAAATTTCATCCCTCCTAGGTGAAAATATCATTCCGAGGTTTCCAGGTAGAGGGCGAACACACTTCATGAAGTCTCATCATCAGCAGATTGTCGATGGAACGCTCTGGTTTTAGAATGTACAATAGCCGGGACCAAACCGTGCGGTTTACCTACGTCACTAGCTTGTGGATAGAAGGACAACAAATACATACACTATGTAAACCAAACACATAACCGACAAAGGGAATGAGACAGCGAGCTACAAAGTACCGCCGCTGGGAAATAATTTTTATAGCGTGGACAGTGTATGCTAATTTATCTACTGCCCCTCCCACCCCCAGATCCCCTTGCCTGTTACTACTAATGGACGTCGAGCGCACAGTTTCTGCCAAATATATCCAAATCCTATTCAGTCATTGTTGATAAATTATTATTGAATTAATTACTGAATATTTGGTCTACATCAAGGTGGTGGAATTCCTTGACCAGCTAAACAATTATCATCTCCTCCGTGGAGTTAGTTTTTAACACTCCTGACTGTAGCTACTAACTAACAAAATCAGACACCTATGAACGTAAATAACCAGCAATACGAAAACTAACTACATTATACGGAATCTTGCTCCAACAACCAGCAATAATTCAGCTGGTCAAGGAATTCCATATTTTTATGGGCTATGAACGATCATTGTATTCACAGAAGCCCATTACAGGACTAGTCCTTAAGAAATTGTAATGAGAGGCAGACAATCTAAAGTTTTAAAGATGACGGCAATGTTATGTTCCAAATGGGGTGCAATGTAAACAAGTTTAAATGAGAAAACTGAAATGAGAGGTTAGTGATGAGAGAAATTATTACGAAGATAATTCAGGTTCCTGAGACATGTCGGTGGGTTGATATTATAAGACAAATAGCAAGAGGGACACGAGAGAGAAATATTAAAGTTTCATCAGGCGAAGACGTAAGACACAAATGTATCTATCACATTCTATGACTGGAACGTTAAGGATATTTAAATTATGGACAGATAAATTACACAAATCTGCAGCCGAAACAATCCAATAGATATGCCAAATTATGCTGGACAACTAACTTCATTGAGCAAAGTTTTGAGAGTCTGATAGTATACTTGTTTAGTCTGAAAAATTCTCGCCTCTTAGGAAACCAATAGTTCTATTATCATGTTTACAAGAACACAGATGAACTCTGTCCACATCCTTCCAATCAATTTTCTTAAGATTCATTTTAATATTATTTCATTATCTACGACTGTTTTCTGAATGGCAACTTCCTTTAAAGACTTTTATCCACAATTATGTTCGCATTTATCATCTTCCCTCCCATCTTATCGTTCTTGAATTTATAACCCTAATAATATTTGTTGAAGAGTACAAATTATAAAACGCCTCATTATGTAATTTCAACCAAATTTGTTATTTCATCCTTCGAACGTCAAAATATTCTCCTAAGAAAACTGTGCTCAATACACGTTCTTCCTTAAGATGAGAGACCAAGTTTTAACTTCACACAAAATTCCATGGAGTCGAACAATGATGATTATAATGATACGATATCTCACAGAACCATTAAAGTAATTCATGGACAAATTCGACGTAGTTTATCTGAAAATTTGGTGGACAAGGTGCAGTCCTACTGACGGCTGAAGTTTCGAGACATTAAGGGAGAAAGAAAAAGTAAATTTTGACAGCTCAGGATTAGACAATCAGCACAAATTACTTAAAGAGAAACTTTTTGAAAGACGAAATTGAATAGATATCGACTATGTAAGGAATACGAAGACACTAATAACCTTCTAACATCAGGATGTCATATTCTGGCAAAGAATGAAAATAAAAGGTAATAAAATATGTACACATCTGCATTACTCAATATGCAAAAAAATATTAGGCATTGCAGTAACATAAAACTGGTATTCACACACGCCTAAGCCAGTATTACAACATTACTGCGCAATCAAGGGGTAGAAACAGATAAAGTGGTTCTGGCAAACAGATCAGATATAATGACGAAAAACAATAAAGATAAAATTTGCTTACTGATGAAACAATACCATCAGATAGGAGTGGAATACAGGAGTCTGAAAAGAAATTAAAATATAAAAATCTAAGTATAGAAATGAAGGTAATGTGGAATATGAAATGCTTTTTATCATCAATTTTGATTCAGGCCAAGGAAATTGTAGCTAAAGGACTGCAAATTATACGGGATCAATACCAGGGACACACTCAGTATACGTATCTTATACAAAAGACAGTTGTACCAGGAACATCGTACATAATAAGGAAAGTGTTACAGTCAGAAACTCGAAGCCTGAGTGGTGGGGTTCGCCATTTTATCAAGAGGAGAAATACCAGAAAGAAATATGTGAAATGAGACCAAGAATAAAATGATTATGATAACAGTAATAATAAGTGATATTCTTACTTGCAGATGTATGTAATAAGTCCTTTCGTCATTCATTTCTCTTCTTAGAGTCTTGAAGTGTGGGTGAATTGTGTTACACGAACAGAAACACGTTGAATGATGCAACACAAAATTAGTCTTGGATTGCGATTTAATATCTTCCGTGTCTTGAACGAGGTATGTCACTTAAAAGTACTGAACACCTGTTACCAAAGACTTTGATGTTTAATAAAGTCACTGAAATTGAACTTCTTTTGTTGCTGTCTTTTTTTATATATTTTGTTCGTTTCACCATTGAGAACTGGTATGTCTAAATTACAATAAATATATATAAATAAAATAAGATAATTCTTTAAACTGAAACTCAACTTTAAAGGGGTTAAAATCATATGGAACGATAATATTGCGCAACACTTTTCAAACACACATAGTAAAGAATTAAATATATTAAATAAATTAAATACATTGTTACCTGATTTGTTACTAGTCAATGTATTATTTATCGTAACCTATTAATATATTTTACATACACCACGTGTTTATATTTAAATTAAAATAAACGTTTTCATTATATTATTGTGACTTAGAGCTGTTTTCAATTATTTTATGTTCGATTGTTAATTAAGAATGTTGTCGTGCTCGCTGAATTAAGCGCAAAATAAAGTCACTAATAATTTATACACACACGTAACTCTTGAGGCAAATCCCAGAGAGTACAGATGAGTCTGTTAATACGAGCTTACTGAATGACTGAGTGACTTGTAAAAGGACTTCCCGCCCTGAACGCACCTCCCAGTTGCAGGGGGTGGGGGGGAGTATGAAAAAAAAGAGAAAAAAAAAGCATCACGAATAAATAAAACAGAAGTTTAAAAAAAGGAAAAGCCACCGAAGGCATAACGTTGAGAAATGATGGGCGCGGGGGGGGGGGGAGATAGAATTGGACAGGGGTGGGGAGAGTGAGGGAAGTGAAAGTTGGTCCAAGCCAAAAATTCGAAGCTAAATTCTCTTTTGCTTCTTCGTGTTCTCTTAAGAGAATACATCACCCGCTCATGTAGCTTCCACCATAGACAAATCCCTCTTCCCCCCCCCCATTTCCCCTCTCCTTTTAACCTCGGTCATCTGTCTTGAACCATCCCAACATTTCATCAAGTTTATATACACATGTGTGTATGGTTTGTATTAAGTTAATTTGATGCCTCATATATTTGTTTATCTAATAAAGACCATATAACAGGCTAAAAATATTTTTATTTTGCGTTAACTAGACTGTTGTATACTGACTTACTGAATCCAATTAAATTTATATGCGTATTTCAATGCATAAAACACGTAAAAGAGACGAGTGTCATCTAGCGGTCGATACTTCAACTAACACGAAAGCAAGGCGATTATTAATTTTGTTACCAATTAAAAGAATTTGATCAAATAAACATAGATTGTGAGGCCGACAGGTGGGAACCATAACAATATTATCGTTGGTTTATGACCAAACTTGGAACTCTGGGCCTGTATTAAAGTTGTAAGACGAATTTAGTTTTGGTCCGTATCGGTCCAATATTAATTTCTACTCTGCACGAATATGGGGTAATTTCACAAAAAATTAGAACAGTACAAAAAAAATGAAACAGAAAATGCACGCAATTGTAATAATTCTGGCTCGTTAGCCGCAATTTTACCCAAAAACTTTTGTGAACAGCAGGAGAATTTCCCAACTTTCGATCTTTCTAAAAAGCAGAGAAATTATACACCCAATCACTCGTAAAATGTCCGAAAAGGCCTTAGGCAGGGATAAGGAGACTCATAGAAATTGTATATATCAAGTAAATTATAGATAAAATTAATATGCATAACATGTTCTGAAGTGGAATTTGTGTTTAAGGAGCTGATATCTATTCAGCTGTTCAAAGATTCACTGAGTTATGAAGGTTCATTATCGTGTTCAAAAAACCCACCATTGACCCGATCCTGAAGCAAATGAATCTAGTGTACTTTCTAGTTATTTAAAACCCACTTTAATATTATCTTCCTATCTTCGCCTAGGTCTGCCACATGATTTCGTCTCGTCGAAACATTCGATTGTGATGTCATAATCATTTCTTACAAACCCCATGCATGCCACATGTGCCACCCATCTCATTTTTCTTATGATGAATATAATACTTCCTTCAGAGAAGCTCCTCATTATGTACTTCTCTCCATTTTAATGCGGCTTTGCCCCTTTTGGAATCCAATAATCTATTCTACTTTGTACTTTATTTTATAATCCCAAAATGTTACGTGTCTTGTTCTAGGATTTGTCATAAACAAACATGAATCAGAGAAAGATACAAAATGTATTTCCAATCCACCAAGAGATCATGAAGGTTCTCAGCGGGCGTGGAGGTAAAGCTACACACATTCTCCACCTTGGCATTGGATGGTCAGATCGATACAAAGCTGAGTGTAATCCACTACTTGTCTTTATAAGTCTCTAAAGCCATGTTCCACCGTTGCAGTTAATTTTATGATTATACTAACAACGTAAACAAAATAAGCATTATTGATTCAATTATTATAATTTGTTCTAAGTACCCTGATACTTTGATAAAAATATCGATAACGCAGGATTTAAAGTCATTATCGAACCGCACCAGACCTAATTCTATTCAATTTTTATAACTATGTGCACTTCTCACGTTGAAAATATAAAATTCTCTTATATGCCATGTAGATACACGAATATAGAATGACAATTTACAAAAAAACATTAATAAAAAATAAAAAATCTGGAAATAAAGTGTTCTAAAATGTAAACAATTCAATATCATGATTAGGCCTACGTAAAGTATCATACCTTCAAGAAATAATAACACTATTTGGCTAAGTATAAAAATAAGCATGATCACATTGTTTAAAGAGTTTTGGTCACAAATGTACCTCAAGGTAGAAAGTTGTACCAACTTTTCGGCACCTCTACGTTTGAAACAAAAGAACTCTTTATGCAACTTTGCGGTTGATGCCCGACAGAAGACTGCATGAACCATGAAGGAATCAGTGGCTTATGGAACGTTTTCTGATGCATATTATCAGGTCAGTGCCATGACTGCTTGAATGAACACCCATACAAATAATTTACTAACATCACTGTACTGAATCTTACTTAAAACATGATAGTCACTCAGCACGTCAATAAATGACCTACTTCCATTGCAGTGTTTAAAATAACCGCCACTCTCTCTCGCATTCATCACGAAGTTCCGTTTTAATCTTATCCTTCCATCTACTACTAGGTTTCCAACGTACACTCTTCCCAAGTGGTTTCATCCAAGTCATCTGCTCAAATCCAAGGCATTTATTGAAATTACATAACATGGTAAATTTTTATGGTAAGATGGAACATTACCCCTTGTCGGCTATCCGCGAGTTTTTGTTCAGTGTATCAGGGGTTGGCCTCCATCCACAATCCGAGGACGAGCCATGACGTGGTGTGGTACAAAGAAAGGGAAATTTCGAAAAAAATGCTATCGCTCACTAAATCAACGTTTTTTCATCAAACACAAACAAATTTACCTTATCTCATTATTTGAGGCTAAGTAACTACCAAGAGCACATCACGCTTTTCAATATAAGAATAGCTCAACTGATTGGAAAAAATTTCTTGCTTTTATGTAACCCAAGTTTTCACTACCATGTTTACAACAGCCCACAGCGTTTTCCATAATCTGAGATTTTCCACTTCTCACACACCCTGTTTCTTTAACGTTCATTTTATTGTCACATCCAATCTATGTCTCGGTATCTTTTCCTTCATGTTTCTAGACTAAAATTTAGCATAAATTTCTCGTCTCTTCTCTTTATGATACATTAACAATTATGTGCACTCAAAATTAAGGCCGAATTTTATACTTACGATTTACTTTTAAAAATGCTACGATTATAAATGCTGCAAGAAATAAAGATGGATTCCGTTAAGAATATTATAACGTTTAGTCTGGTAGGACCGAAGCAGTAAGCTCCCCCTGAAACGTCGGTAAGTATAAACCAGACTGCATGATATAATATCCCAGAAGACAGCCATTTCTGCACTCAAATCTCAGCAAATTGCTGCATGTGTCGTTTATGAATTGGCGGTGCATGAATCCCAGGGATTCTGTTTCGTGTGAGCTGTGCCCTTGTGGTTCTAAACGACTACAACTCGTTAAACGTACCTTACCAGCGCCGTCTTTGCCGGCTGTCCACTGAAGTCCATCAAGCTGTGCAGACGCGCGCACAACACGTCAAGTGATTCTGTTGGAGAAGCTTTAGCTCAGTCCAACAAACCAGAAAACCCTAGAAATAAAAGCAATGCATGAACTAAAACTGGCAGTGCCTTCAAAGAAATGGATAAAGAAAGAGAAAATAATAAAATATAAAAGTGCAGAACGAAAGACAGAAAGAAACAATAGATAGAAAGAGAGATACAAAAAAGATAAACATTTTAAGAAGCAGAAACTTCAATTGTTTGTTTCTTCTTTTACTGAAATCCTCTTTATGAACTCACTTAGTTAAATGGCGTCGAATGACAGAACAATTACGTAAGAAAATTGGGTTTAGGTTGAAGATTTCTGTCTTCTGGGTTCTTGCTCTATGTAGTCTGGTCGATGTTAACCAACGTTTCAGAGGTCATACTGCCTCCGTCATCAGGGCGATGAGTATGAAGATTTCTGTCTTCTGGGTTGTTGCGCTGTGTAGTCTGGTCGATGTTAACCGACGTTTCAGAAGTCATACTGCCTCCGTCATCAGGGCGATGAGTATGAAGATTTCTGTCTTCTGGGTTCTTGCTCTATGTAGTCTGGTCGATGTTAACCAACGTTTCAGAGGTCATACTGCCTCCGTCATCAGGGCGATGAGTATGAAGATTTCTGTCTTCTGGGTTCTTGCTCTATGTAGTCTGGTCGATGTTTACCAACGTTTCAGAGGTCATACTGCCTCCGTCATCAGGGCGATGAGTATGAAGATTTCTGTCTTCTGGGTTGTTGCGCTGTGTAGTCTGGTCGATGTTAACCGACGTTTCAGAAGTCATACTGCCTCCGTCATCAGGGCGATGAGTATGAAGATTTCTGTCTTCTGGGTTCTTGCTCTATGTAGTCTGGTCGATGTTTACCAACGTTTCAGAGGTTATACTGCCTCCGTCATCAGGGCGGTGAGTCTGAAGATTTCTGTCTTCTGGGTTGTTGCGCTGTGTAGTCTGGTCGATGTTAACCGACGTTTCAGAAGTCATACTGCCTCCGTCATCAGGGCGATGAGTATGAAGATTTCTGTCTTCTGGGTTCTTGCTCTATGTAGTCTGGTCGATGTTTACCAACGTTTCAGAGGTTATACTGCCTCCGTCATCAGGGCGGTGAGTCTGAAGATTTCTGTCTTCTGGGTTGTTGCGCTGTGTAGTCTGGTCGATGTTAACCAACGTTTCAGAGGTCATACTGCCTCCGTCATCAGGGCGATGAGTATGAAGATTTCTGTCTTCTGGGTTCTTGCTCTATGTAGTCTGGTCGATGTTTACCAACGTTTCAGAGGTCATACTGCCTCCGTCATCAGGGCGATGAGTATGAAGATTTCTGTCTTCTGGGTTGTTGCGCTGTGTAGTCTGGTCGATGTTAACCGACGTTTCAGAAGTCATACTGCCTCCGTCATCAGGGCGATGAGTATGAAGATTTCTGTCTTCTGGGTTCTTGCTCTATGTAGTCTGGTCGATGTTAACCAACGTTTCAGAGGTCATACTGCCTCCGTCATCAGGGCGATGAGTATGAAGATTTCTGTCTTCTGGGTTGTTGCGCTGTGTAGTCTGGTCGATGTTAACCGACGTTTCAGAAGTCATACTGCCTCCGTCATCAGGGCGATGAGTATGAAGATTTCTGTCTTCTGGGTTCTTGCTCTATGTAGTCTGGTCGATGTTTACCAACGTTTCAGAGGTCATACTGCCTCCGTCATCAGGGCGATGAGTATGAAGATTTCTGTCTTCTGGGTTGTTGCGCTGTGTAGTCTGGTCGATGTTAACCGACGTTTCAGAAGTCATACTGCCTCCGTCATCAGGGCGATGAGTATGAAGATTTCTGTCTTCTGGGTTCTTGCTCTATGTAGTCTGGTCGATGTTAACCAACGTTTCAGAGGTCATACTGCCTCCGTCATCAGGGCGATGAGTATGAAGATTTCTGTCTTCTGGGTTCTTGCTCTATGTAGTCTGGTCGATGTTAACCAACGTTTCAGAGGTCATACTGCCTCCGTCATCAGGGCGATGAGTATGAAGATTTCTGTCTTCTGGGTTGTTGCGCTGTGTAGTCTGGTCGATGTTAACCGACGTTTCAGAAGTCATACTGCCTCCGTCATCAGGGCGATGAGTATGAAGATTTCTGTCTTCTGGGTTCTTGCTCTATGTAGTCTGGTCGATGTTAACCAACGTTTCAGAGGTCATACTGCCTCCGTCATCAGGGCGATGAGTATGAAGATTTCTGTCTTCTGGGTTGTTGCGCTGTGTAGTCTGGTCGATGTTAACCGACGTTTCAGAAGTCATACTGCCTCCGTCATCAGGGCGATGAGTATGAAGATTTCTGTCTTCTGGGTTCTTGCTCTATGTAGTCTGGTCGATGTTTACCAACGTTTCAGAGGTCATACTGCCTCCGTCATCAGGGCGATGAGTATGAAGATTTCTGTCTTCTGGGTTGTTGCGCTGTGTAGTCTGGTCGATGTTAACCGACGTTTCAGAAGTCATACTGCCTCCGTCATCAGGGCGATGAGTATGAAGATTTCTGTCTTCTGGGTTCTTGCTCTATGTAGTCTGGTCGATGTTTACCAACGTTTCAGAGGTTATACTGCCTCCGTCATCAGGGCGGTGAGTCTGAAGATTTCTGTCTTCTGGGTTGTTGCGCTGTGTAGTCTGGTCGATGTTAACCGACGTTTCAGAAGTCATACTGCCTCCGTCATCAGGGCGATGAGTATGAAGATTTCTGTCTTCTGGGTTCTTGCTCTATGTAGTCTGGTCGATGTTTACCAACGTTTCAGAGGTTATACTGCCTCCGTCATCAGGGCGGTGAGTCTGAAGATTTCTGTCTTCTGGGTTGTTGCGCTGTGTAGTCTGGTCGATGTTAACCAACGTTTCAGAGGTCATACTGCCTCCGTCATCAGGGCGATGAGTATGAAGATTTCTGTCTTCTGGGTTCTTGCTCTATGTAGTCTGGTCGATGTTTACCAACGTTTCAGAGGTCATACTGCCTCCGTCATCAGGGCGATGAGTATGAAGATTTCTGTCTTCTGGGTTGTTGCGCTGTGTAGTCTGGTCGATGTTAACCGACGTTTCAGAAGTCATACTGCCTCCGTCATCAGGGCGATGAGTATGAAGATTTCTGTCTTCTGGGTTCTTGCTCTATGTAGTCTGGTCGATGTTTACCAACGTTTCAGAGGTTATACTGCCTCCGTCATCAGGGCGGTGAGTCTGAAGATTTCTGTCTTCTGGGTTGTTGCGCTGTGTAGTCTGGTCGATGTTAACCGACGTTTCAGAAGTCATACTGCCTCCGTCATCAGGGCGATGAGTATGAAGATTTCTGTCTTCTGGGTTCTTGCTCTATGTAGTCTGGTCGATGTTTACCAACGTTTCAGAGGTTATACTGCCTCCGTCATCAGGGCGGTGAGTCTGAAGATTTCTGTCTTCTGGGTTGTTGCGCTGTGTAGTCTGGTCGATGTTAACCAACGTTTCAGAGGTCATACTGCCTCCGTCATCAGGGCGATGAGTATGAAGATTTCTGTCTTCTGGGTTCTTGCTCTATGTAGTCTGGTCGATGTTTACCAACGTTTCAGAGGTCATACTGCCTCCGTCATCAGGGCGATGAGTATGAAGATTTCTGTCTTCTGGGTTGTTGCGCTGTGTAGTCTGGTCGATGTTAACCGACGTTTCAGAAGTCATACTGCCTCCGTCATCAGGGCGATGAGTATGAAGATTTCTGTCTTCTGGGTTCTTGCTCTATGTAGTCTGGTCGATGTTTACCAACGTTTCAGAGGTTATACTGCCTCCGTCATCAGGGCGGTGAGTCTGAAGATTTCTGTCTTCTGGGTTGTTGCGCTGTGTAGTCTGGTCGATGTTAACCAACGTTTCAGAGGTCATACTGCCTCCGTCATCAGGGCGATGAGTATGAAGATTTCTGTCTTCTGGGTTCTTGCTCTATGTAGTCTGGTCGATGTTTACCAACGTTTCAGAGGTCATACTGCCTCCGTCATCAGGGCGATGAGTATGAAGATTTCTGTCTTCTGGGTTGTTGCGCTGTGTAGTCTGGTCGATGTTAACCGACGTTTCAGAAGTCATACTGCCTCCGTCATCA
Source organism: Zootermopsis nevadensis (assembly GCF_977971745.1). NCBI lineage: Eukaryota > Metazoa > Arthropoda > Insecta > Blattodea > Termopsidae > Zootermopsis > Zootermopsis nevadensis. Next base: position 2,526,769 of record NW_028259160.1, read on the forward strand.
GGGCGATGAGTATGAAGATTTCTGTCTTCTGGGTTCTTGCTCTATGTAGTCTGGTCGATGTTTACCAACGTTTCAGAGGTTATACTGCCTCCGTCATCAGGGCGATGAGTATGAAGATTTCTGTCTTCTGGGTTGTTGCGCTGTGTAGTCTGGTCGATGTTAACCGACGTTTCAGAAGTCATACTGCCTCCGTCATCAGGGCGATGAGTATGAAGATTTCTGTCTTCTGGGTTCTTGCTCTATGTAGTCTGGTCGATGTTTACCAACGTTTCAGAGGTTATACTGCCTCCGTCATCAGGGCGGTGAGTCTGAAGATTTCTGTCTTCTGGGTTGTTGCGCTGTGTAGTCTGGTCGATGTTAACCAACGTTTCAGAGGTCATACTGCCTCCGTCATCAGGGCGATGAGTATGAAGATTTCTGTCTTCTGGGTTCTTGCGCTGTGTAGTCTGGTCGATGTTAACCAACGTTTCAGAGGTCATACTGCCTCCGTCATCAGGGCGATGAGTATGAATATTTCTGTCTTCTGGGTTCTTGCGCTGTGTAGTCTGGTCGATGTTAACCAACGTTTCAGAGGTCATACTGCCTCCGTCATCAGGGCGATGAGTATGAATATTTCTGTCTTCTGGGTTGTTGCGCCGTGTAGTATGGTAGATGTTTACCAACGTTTCAGAGGTCATACTGCCTCCGTCATCAGGGCGGTGAGTCTGAAGATTTCTGTCTTCTGGGTTGTTGCGCTGTGTAGTCTGGTCGATGTTAACCGACGTTTCAGAGGTCATACTGCCTCCGTCATCAGGGCGATGAGTATGAAGATTTCTGTCTTCTGGGTTGTTGCGCTGTGTAGTCTGGTCGATGTTAACTAACATTTCAGAGGTCATACTGCCTCCGTCATCAGGGCGATGAGTATGAATATTTCTGTCTTCTGGGTTGTTGCGCTGTGTAGTCTGGTCGATGTTAACCAACGTTTCAGAGGTCATACTGCCTCCGTCATCAGGGCGGTGAATATGAAGATTTCTGTCTTCTGGATTGTTGCGCTGTGTAGTCTGGTCGATGTTAACCGACGTTTCAGAGGTCATACTGCCTCCGTCATCAGGGCGATGAGTATGAAGATTTCTGTCTTCTGGGTTGTTGCGCTGTGTAGTCTGGTCGATGTTAACTAACATTTCAGAGGTCATACTGCCTCCGTCATCAGGGCGATGAGTATGAATATTTCTGTCTTCTGGGTTGTTGCGCTGTGTAGTCTGGTCGATGTTAACCAACGTTTCAGAGGTCATACTGCCTCCGTCATCAGGGCGATGAGTATGAATATTTCTGTCTTCTGGGTTGTTGCGCCGTGTAGTATGGTAGATGTTTACCAACGTTTCAGAGGTCATACTGCCTCCGTCATCAGGGCGGTGAGTCTGAAGATTTCTGTCTTCTGGGTTGTTGCGCTGTGTAGTCTGGTCGATGTTAACCGACGTTTCAGAGGTCATACTGCCTCCGTCATCAGGGCGATGAGTATGAAGATTTCTGTCTTCTGGGTTGTTGCGCTGTGTAGTCTGGTCGATGTTAACTAACATTTCAGAGGTCATACTGCCTCCGTCATCAGGGCGATGAGTATGAATATTTCTGTCTTCTGGGTTGTTGCGCTGTGTAGTCTGGTCGATGTTAACCAACGTTTCAGAGGTCATACTGCCTCCGTCATCAGGGCGATGAGTATGAATATTTCTGTCTTCTGGGTTGTTGCGCCGTGTAGTATGGTAGATGTTTACCAACGTTTCAGAGGTCATACTGCCTCCGTCATCAGGGCGGTGAGTCTGAAGATTTCTGTCTTCTGGGTTGTTGCGCTGTGTAGTCTGGTCGATGTTAACCGACGTTTCAGAGGTCATACTGCCTCCGTCATCAGGGCGATGAGTATGAAGATTTCTGTCTTCTGGGTTGTTGCGCTGTGTAGTCTGGTCGATGTTAACTAACATTTCAGAGGTCATACTGCCTCCGTCATCAGGGCGATGAGTATGAATATTTCTGTCTTCTGGGTTGTTGCGCCGTGTAGTATGGTAGATGTTTACCAACGTTTCAGAGGTCATACTGCCTCCGTCATCAGGGCGGTGAGTCTGAAGATTTCTGTCTTCTGGGTTGTTGCGCTGTGTAGTCTGGTCGATGTTAACCGACGTTTCAGAGGTCATACTGCCTCCGTCATCAGGGCGATGAGTATGAAGATTTCTGTCTTCTGGGTTGTTGCGCTGTGTAGTCTGGTCGATGTTAACTAACATTTCAGAGGTCATACTGCCTCCGTCATCAGGGCGATGAGTATGAATATTTCTGTCTTCTGGGTTGTTGCGCTGTGTAGTCTGGTCGATGTTAACCAACGTTTCAGAGGTCATACTGCCTCCGTCATCAGGGCGGTGAATATGAAGATTTCCGTCTTCTGGGTTGTTGCGCTGTGTAGTCTGGTCAATGTTTACCAACGTTTCAGAGGTCATACTGCCTCCGTCATCAGGGCGATGAGTATGAAGATTTCTGTCTTCTGGGTTGTTGCGCTGTGTAGTCTGGTCGATGTTAACCAACGTTTCAGAGGTCATACTGCCTCCGTCATCAGGGCGGTCAGTCTGAAGATTTCTGTCTTCTGGGTTATTGCGCTGTGTAGTCTGGTCGATGTTAACCAACGTTTCAGAGGTCATACTGCCTCCGTCATCATCCCCCTGATGACGGTTAACATACTACACAGCGCAACAACCCAGAAGACAGAAATCTTCATACTCACCGCTGTGAAAACCTCAAATCTTACGGGTTTAGATTATTTAACGAAACTTTCTAAACTGTATATAGTCCTATGCCTGTAACATCCAGCGTCGAACTGAAGTACGATGGCTGAGAAAAATGTATAAAGACGCTTTCATGGCCCGTTTTAAGTCACCATCTCTGCTGACAGTCAGCGTCCGGGGGCCGAATATCGATCACGTGACCTCCCACAAACGCAGTAGCAATGCAAACTTTGCAAGACTCATCCAAGCACAGTTTTCAGTGAGTGTACGTTTGGCAGAGGAGCGGTAATGCAGAGTGTGCCATTTGGCAACTAAAAGCACGAAGCTAGGGATGGAGGGGGGGGGGGGCTGATGAAAGGAAGCGTTGTTATTACTGCTCATCGGGAAGACAGAGAAAGAACAGGGCATGAATTAGTGACTACAGCGAAACGTGCGTAAACAACGCGTCGAAACATTTGTCAGCATCCCATAACCAATAAACTGAGTGAAAAATTGCATCTCTTGTGGAACTGAAACTGAAACGAAGTGAGATTTCAGCTTCTCTCAGCTGCAAATATGAAGATATCTGTCTTCTGGGCTCTGCGTCGTATAACACATTGCATGTGAGTCATTATTACGATTCTCCATTATAAGGCACTGATGTGAGCCTCCAATTTTTGACATAAATATATTTCTTATAATGAGGCTTCATTATAATACACTGCAATGATATTCATTATTACGAACCACACTAAAACGTGATTCATTTACGAGTCTCAGTAGTGGCCTATTTAAATCTGTCAGGTGACTCGCCGGCGGAAGGTGATAACAGCGAAGGAAACCCCTCGAGATAGCTCGTAACCTGGCAGGATATAACTGTCGTCATAAAATAAATAATTATAAAATTATATTTATTCAACAAACACCACGGATGAAACGCAGCGACGGAGTGGTTGGTACACCTGCTTCCTATTCCGGAGGACCCGAATTTAAGTCTCAGCCCAAAAACCAGCTATCCTGAGATTTCGCATTGTTTTCCTCAGTCCAATGCCGGGTCATTGTCGTAAATTACACTACGATCTCTCCCTTCCATATTCTTTTAATTAATTACTCATTAACTATATATCATTCAATGTTATGTATAATCTGAGCTGCTTTGTAGCACCTTTAAATAAAAACTACAAACAGTTCGAGAAACAATTACAATGCAAACGTCACAGTTTAACACATATAAATGTTTACATATCTGTGACGATAAGCTTACGACCCACTGCAGATAGGCAAATGCATGACATTTACATTAATTTATAGCGTACATTTAATTGTACGTCGCGTAGTATCGATATGTTACCGTAAAAGCCCGAATGTTAGTGAAACATAGGATTTACCAACATTCGGGCTTTTACGGTAACAGATAGACTCTTTGGTGCAGTGCGAGGCTTAAAGGTTGTGTTCATGAAAATTAGTGTCGCTCAATAGCACTCATCCACATCAAATATTCTCATCTCGGCGATATCAAATATTTATGCTTAATGCATTATTTAAAATAGCGATTCTAAAATTCATATTTATCCCTACAGTAAATTTCTAAACTATAAATTTTCATAAGGCTTGGAACTATAATTCTTTTATATAAATATTTTCCTGGTTTTAAAAGAAATATCAAGGAAATGTAAACAATCGGAAATACCAAACGAAACTAATGCTCGCCTAGGGTACACAGATGAAACAGTTATAACCTCACTTCTTGGAAAATTGGTCGTGTTTACATGCAGATACTTGGAAATGGATCTAGAAACGTGTGGGTGGTGGGCAATATATCAGTATCATTTTTCCATGGAAAATACAAATAAAAGTACGTCTCTGTACTATGAAATTATCTTTTATAACTCGTATCGTTTCTCGGATTAACCCCCTCCACTCACACAAACATTTTAGGCGCTTGGATAAGCATTCTGAAAACTAAAAGACATTTCGTAAATCAACTACAATTTAATCACACACTTTAACTAGCTAAATAGCTAAGTATCGCTCTTCACATGGATTTAGACACTGAAATAATTAAACTGTTTATTTAACAAGAAACTTTACAATCCTCTATTACAACTCTTCGTTTAATAAACAATAGCATGGCACTGCAGTTTCTTAACAGACACACAAACATTAGGACGTTGCAACAAACAAACACTGGATTATTCTTATTTATAAAATTTAGGTCATGAAATTGAAATATTGTGAGATGAGATATTTTTTGTACTCTGATCTCCGTGGAACGGCATGGTGAAATCTCTTACATATAAAAATCATCGATTTGTGGATTGAAACAAACAAGGTTACCTACCAGCCAGGCAGCACTTTATCCATGAATAGGAACATATGACTCTGTGTTGTGAAGACAAGAAGCTTCATATCTTCACATCTCTCTTAAATCTCCCTTTATCTTATCCCCGTGTCTTAAAATCAAATGCCTCTTATATGAATATATCCATCAATGAAGAATTTCTTTTCCAGTGTTGCAAGGGCAAAGGGTCTCGTATTTCATTTACTCCCTTCTGCCCCCTTGTTTGTCCCTGTGTTACAAGGATCCTCATATTCGTCATCTCCACCCATTTTTTTGTTGTGTGGGCAAAGAGCCTCATACCTGAATGCTTTCCTTTTTGTACCTGTGTTGTAAGGGCAAAGAACCTCCTATAAGAATGTGCCTCATTATTTGTCCCTGTGTTAGAAAAGCAAGAAACCTCATAAAGTCAGAGTATTTCTTGGAGCTCTCGGCAGCAACTCTCGAGGAATTTAATTGGGGATCTGAACAAACAAGCTGCACTCCCACGTGCTGCTAGAGACATCTGGCGACCACACGCATAAGCCCGTGTTTTATTGGTGAAAACTTTATCAATGCTCTTAACGACGTTCAAAGCAGTTCTGGGGCGCAGATACGCGCGCTGGGCTGATCTCTGGCTACTGTTTATTTTGTTTTAGACCTGAATGAAATTGCAGTCACGGGATGACTTGCTGCATTTGACACAGCAAATTCTGAACAAGGCGGTTCAGGCCTGTTTCCTGAATGACAACGCGGCAGTGCTACACGTTTTATGAAACAAATAGAATTTCAGTTCCTTAGTTTTGTAATACAAAACGGAATTTTTCCTCTTTTAAGGAATTCGAATTTTCACTAACGTGTTGATAAAAACATTTCACTGAATCCTGAGTTTACACTGAACACAGTCACATCTTCACACACGGATCTCTAAATTACATTTTAATATTTTCCTTACATATATTCATAAATTTTGTACTAATCTATTTCCTTCAGGTGTTTCGATTAAAAATTCTGTATCCGTACAATTAAATCACCTTAGCAGGCCTGTGTACGTAATATGTACAAAACAATGCAAATGTTGACGCTAGTCGACATGTATTTTTCTTCACCCTTCGATATTTTGCTCTTTGCGTGCGTGTGTGTGTGGGTGGTGTGCGTGCGTGCATCTGATAAGACTGTAGCGGTTTGTCACGCACAGAGTGTTACAAAACATAAAAGCGAGATATTGCAAAACTTCCCTCTTTATCTCATCATGCTTTCTTACGCCGAGATAATCGTGGAGCCAATATTATTACTAATACTTTCATTGAGAATTTTATTAACTTCATCACAATATTTATTACTACGTACTTTTTTCAGAAGCTTGAATGACACTGATTGGTTTTAGATCTCATTGCGTCGTGTTCTCTACTTACTGATCTAAAATGACATCTTCCAACTTGTCCCGTTTCTAATACAATAATTCATATTAATCCTATGTATTCTGATACTGATATGGACAACAGTGTCGAAAGACAATAACCTGTGAGGTCATTATTATTTTCATCAACAAAATTATCATAATCGCCTTCCTTGCCTTCGCGCATTGCACACAGCCTACACAAGCCTAAAAATTATCTTAAGAAAATTACAAATTACCCTCTAGGCTACATACAAAGCCGGATAATTTCTTAAGTAATTTAGTCTATCAACTTCTGAAAAGGAGATGGCTGTCGTCTGTAGTCAGCTAGACGTTTACCGACGTTTCAGATGTCCATGCTGCCTCCATCATCATGGCGATCGCCCTTGTGATGGAGGATGATCCAAGATGACAGCCATCTTCAAACTCACCGACGTTAAAACCTCGTGTGCTATATTTCTCAAAAGGACTTGCTCCATGTACCTAGATACTCCGGGATAGCTCAGTCAGTATAGTGACTAGCCAGCCGGACGACCGGGGTTCGATCCCCGACGGGGGCAGAGGATTTTTCCTCTAGCCTCTGCGTCCAGACCGGCTCTGGGGCCCACCCAGCCTCCTCTACAATGGGTACCGGGGTCCTTTCCCGGGGATAAAGCCGGCCGGGGCGTGATGCTGACCACTCACCCCCATCTAGTGCCGAGGTCAAGGAAGAGAGGACCTATACCTCCTCTCCCCCCAAACGCCTACATGGCGTATAGTGGGACAAACTTTACTTTTACTTTACCTAGGTACTCAGTTTAATATCGGTACTGTTTATTTATCCTATAATTCTATCAACCTGTGAAGAATGATAAAAAATACAGAGCGAGAACTCTCCCAAATACAGAGGAAAACAGTTGACGAATGTAGTTATGCACAGGTTCACCTTAAAAGATTTTTAAAACGCTTCCAGATTTTTCCCGGAGGTAAAATAGCTTCATCTTGAAGAATGACATAATCAGGCTGAAAAGAAGCCCGTCTGTTCTATAAACAATCAAGCCGTATAGCAATGGAACATGGGTTTAATCTCCAGAATGTTTACACTGAAGACCAAGTCATGTCTTCGATTCAGTTTACATATTTAACACTTTTTTTTCCTTTGATGAGCCTTTAGGGCTTTTTAAAATGCCTGTACTGCTCGTATAACCACAATAAGGAGGCGAAGAATTAAACATTTCCATGATTGTTGTAAGGCAAAGCGTTTCCTGGCAACCGCAAGATTCCTGGCGACCAGACTTCAACATGGCTCAGTTCACACCAGTACGCCTACGCAAAAACTCACACATGAACCAAGTGAAGACACAGTTCACGTGAATGACTACGGGTTAGACGGCCAGGGTTCGATTTCTGGCAAGATTTCGTTTTGTCTCAATGTCCAGACCGGTTCTACCAACTGCACAGTCTACAGAGCTATTATTCGGAGTTAAAACGGTCATAACGTGAAGCTAACCACTCGCGCTATGTTCACAAACGCGGAAGCCGCTAACATTCAGAGGCTATTTCTAAACGGATCCACTGTACAATGAGTAATTTCATACTAGTCACCAAAATTTTTAAGAATATGATAGACGGAACATGTAGCAGGCATGAGGATGATGGGAAATGCGTACAGAGTTTCGATCAGAATATTGAAACGGATAGATCACTTAAGATACAAATTGAACATGAATAAGGCAGTAAGGTGTGGACTACATTCGTGTGGCTGTTTAAACACTGTAACGTACCTTAAGGTTCAATAAAATAAATGGAATTTATTCACTAGTTGAGCGACCGTTAGGTTCCCATGGACTGTGTTTCGTTGTGTTAGTTATTTGAATCAAAAGACAGACACGCAGTGATTTCGTTTATATATATATATATATAATGGCGAAACTAAATAACTTCTGTGTAAGATTTGAGGTTTTCACAGCGGTTAGTATGAATATTTCTGTCTTCTACCGTACTACACGACGCAACAACCCAGAAGACAGAAATCTTCATACTCATCGCCCTGATGACGGAGGCAGTATGACCTCTGAAACGTTGGTAAACATCGACCAGACTACACAGCGCAACAACCCAGAAGACAGAAATCTTCATACTAAGAATCGCCCTGATGACGGAGGCAGTATGACCTCTGAAACGTTGGTTAACATCGACCAGACTACACAGCGCAACAACCCAGAAGACAGAAATCTTCATACTCATCGCCCTGATGATGGAGGCAGTATGACCTCTGAAACGTTGGTTAACATCGACCAGACTACACAGCGCAACAACCCAGAAGACAGAAATCTTCATACTAAGAATCGCCCTGATGACGGAGGCAGTATGACCTCTGAAACGTTGGTTAACATCGACCAGACTACACAGCGCAACAACCCAGAAGACAGAAATCTTCATACTCATCGCCCTGATGATGGAGGCAGTATGACCTCTGAAACGTTGGTTAACATCGACCAGACTACACAGCGCAACAACCCAGAAGACAGAAATCTTCATACTAAGAATCGCCCTGATGACGGAGGCAGTATGACCTCTGAAACGTTGGTAAACATCGACCAGACTACACAGCGCAACAACCCAGAAGACAGAAATCTTCATACTAAGAATCGCCCTGATGACGGAGGCAGTATGACCTCTGAAACGTTGGTTAACATCGACCAGACTACACAGCGCAACAACCCAGAAGACAGAAATCTTCATACTCATCGCCCTGATGATGGAGGCAGTATGACCTCTGAAACGTTGGTTAACATCGACCAGACTACACAGCGCAACAACCCAGAAGACAGAAATCTTCATCGCCCTGATGACGGAGGCAGTATGACCTTTGAAACGTTGGTTAACATCGACCAGACTACACAGCGCAACAACCCAGAAGACAGAAATCTTCATACTCATCGCCCTGATGATGGAGGCAGTATGACCTGTGAAACGTTGGTAAACATCGACCAGACTACACAGCGCAACAACCCAGAAGACAGAAATCTTCAAATAACTTCTGCAGCTGAAAGAACTGTAAAAAATCGGAGAATGAAGCAAAAGTCCTCTCTCTTATAAAGTCGTACAGAAAGATGCAGAAGAAGACTTGATATAACAACGTTAAATCAGAGGGCGATAAGTCAAAACGAAACAGTCTGTCAACATGTGATCTCAGGTACAACTAATTACTGATGAATGAATACGACTTCTTTACGTTGCCCTTCACTCTGAGTTACGTAGCATAGAGAGAGTGAGTGAGTGATAGTCTGTATTCAATGCCAAGGTTCGGATATTCGGGGAGGGTGTGAACCCAGCTTCACCTAGACCCCGCAGGTTTCAAACACATGCGGCACACTAGCAGCAGTAGTAGCAACTGCATTCGTTGTTTTTTTTTCTCCCTTCCTAATAATATTATTTCCCGGAAACTTCTTTCAAGTCGGAGCAAAATAAAAAAAACACTCTTTAATATACACAATAGATTAGATATAGCACACCATCAAAGAAAAAATATATAAATCAATGCAAACACAAAAATAATTTAGAAACAAATGTAAATATCCATTAGCAGTGGTTGATATACGGAAAGATGTAAAATTGTTTCTTTCTTCAAATGTTTATACTCAAAATTTGACAGGTATATACCTCTAACGATCTATATAAGGATTATGACTATAAGCTGGTTGAAATGTGACAAAGATGAGGAGCTTGGAAGTGATGTCTGCTTGTATTTAACGCATTAGAAACTGTGCTAAGTAATGGATCACTAAATCACATGATTATTGGTAGTTATGTTCTTTTATTGTTCTCAACATTCAACCGAAAATATCTAAAGAAAATAGAATTTACCTTGTAAGAGTTGAGGTTTTCACAGCGGTGAGTATGAATATTTCTGTTTTTTACCGTACTACACGACGCAACAACCCAGAAGACAGAAATCTTCATACTAATCGCCCCGATGATGGAGGCAGTATGACCTCTGAAACGTTGGTTAACATCGACCAGACTACACAGCGCAACAACCCAGAAGACGGAAATCTTCATACTCTGATGACGGAGGCAGTATGACCTCTGAAACGTTGGTAAACATCGACCAGACTACACAGTGCAACAACCCAGAATACGGAAATCTTCATACTCTGATGAAGGAGGCAGTATGACCTCTGAAACGTTGGTAAACATCGACCAGACTACACAGCGCAACAACCCAGAAGACAGAAATCTTCATACTCATCGCCCTGATGATGGAGGCAGTATGACCTGTGAAACGTTGGTAAACATCGACCAGACTACACAGCGCAACAACCCAGAAGACGGAAATCTTCATACTCTGATGAAGGAGGCAGTATGACCTCTGAAACGTTGGTAAACATCGACCAGACTACACAGCGCAACAACCCAGAAGACGGAAATCTTCATACTCTGATGACGGAGGCAGTATGACCTCTGAAACGTTGGTAAACATCGACCAGACTACACAGCGCAACAACCCAGAAGACGGAAATCTTCATACTCTGATGAAGGAGGCAGTATGACCTCTGAAACGTTGGTAAACATCGACCAGACTACACAGCGCAACAACCCAGAAGACGGAAATCTTCATACTCTGATGAAGGAGGCAGTATGACCTCTGAAACGTTGGTAAACATCGACCAGACTATCGGTGTTTCCATGGACTACAAATCTCCGTCAAAACACATCACTCATTACAACTTTAGCTTCTTCCTGTGAAATCAGGAACTGGTTTTCACACAGTGGGCCGCGCGCTTTGCTGTGCGCCGCAGCGTGACGGTTCCGGGCTAAATCTTCCGTGTAGATGGATTACACCCACACGTGTGTGTGGGTTTAGGACACACTGGACAGACAAATAGAGGGACAAACGGAAAGAAATGAATAAGAGTGAGAAGAAGTAAGTGTTATAGATCATGGTTTTCACCCTGAAGCTGGAGGAAATATATTTCTCCGAAACGTTAGTAAACAGCCAAAATTATTTAAGGTGCAACAACCCAGAAGTTTACCATCGGTAATCTGAGCAGTAAAAATTTTTAAAAATTATATTAAAGACAAGTGTTAGTAACACATGCCACTTACGGGGAAGATCTTAAAAATTACCCTTTTTGTTTATAAGTTAATAATCTCTGTATTACAGCGCACGAGGTTCATCATCGAGTGCAGACCAACGCTGGGACCCATTCAACATTATCAGTGATACTTTCTTCGTGGACATACAAAGTTTCTCCAGAAAAATACCAGAATAGTGCCTCCAACACTTACCGGGGGGCGAAGTTACCCAAAACCGAAGCTAACTGATCTCGCCATCTAGTTCATTAGTCAAGGATTCGAGCTATACATTTGCTCTTCGATACTTCTTCAAGGAGTGCTGATGAATTTAACACATTAGAACTTTCACAGAGATTCAAATAATTTTTTTTTTTTTTGGTTTGATTGTTTGCTGACTTAACAGAACAAAGATCAATTACAAAATAAACACAGGTTAGATACAATAAAAAAGAAGAAAAAGGACAAAGCAAATATACACAAGAAATAAAAGACTAAGTCAGAGCGATGTAATTATATCATTTAAATCACAATTGTTCCAACTACACAAATAGATATTGGCAGTAAAACAATTAGAAAAATGTATACTATTATATTAATTAAAATTAATATATAAACCGCCACGGTGGTCTAGCGGTTAGAACGCTGGCCTTGTAATCCTGGGGTCCCGGGTTCGATTCCCGGCGGTGCCCGAATTTATAACTTGTGTTGGGCAAGGCCGTGGTCTAGGCAACACGGAGTTTTCCTCCGCGGGCTTCCCCGGTTTCTCCGTGGCATCCCAACAATTACTCCATTCACACACAGAAGAAGGCAATGGCAAACCACTTCTGGATCATCTGCCAAGAACGTATATGAACAGGTCCCAGTCCGAGAAAAGGATGGAAGGATCCTGTTCATATGGACCTGTCGTCAGACAGAACACTAAAATAATAAATAATAATAAATATATAATACATTGTGATATAATAGTATCAAAAATAATAATAATTAAATTAAAACGAGGCCAATTACATCTAAGCATTAAAACAGTATAAACATAATCTATCATAATAACATTTACAAATGGCTTAAGAGACCAAGAAATAACATTCGAAAGATAAGAAACGAATTCTAAATGTACGATATGAAAGTTACAAAGTTTAGACAAAGAAAATTTGAAATCATTGAAAAAGGAGAACAATTGAGCAGAATCCAAAGAGACAGAATTACCAAACTATTCAACAATTACGAAACGCATGGATCAAGGAATCGAGGATGAATCAAAGAGACTTCCTGACGACTAAAGCCAGAACAAGTAAACAAGCGAATTGACCGTTTGAACGATAATCATCACGCGACAAAAGAAAGAATTATGAAATTCAATGTCCTTACGAAGAGGAACACAAGCTTAAACCACAGGTTTTGAGTTGAAAATCCGAAAACGTAGACCAATTTTAGTCATTAGTTTCCGTTAGAATGTCCAGGAATTGACAGCGAAACTTTCCCGTTCGCCACGGTTATGACTGTCAAAGGAAGCCGATGGGGGCGCAGAGGAGACCTGCTTTGAAGACTCCGAACACGTCGATCGGAATTTGAACCAAATGTCGCTGGAACTTACGACGCCCCGAGAACTGCGCAAACTATTTCAAGCTTCAGGGTGGGCCCATATTCCTTTGTTTTTGGCCTTGTTTACTGAAAGACGTCCTATTTGTGCATTCATGCGCACCTGTGAAAAATCCAGGCAAGGCCGTAGGAGTGTACACGGATGAATTATTTCAACGATGACAAAATTTCATAAGAAGAGCTTCATAAATTTAATTCTTTCCAGATTATTATTCGGGTGATGAAATCAAGGAGGATGAGCTGGGAGAGGTGTGTGGGACACGAATGGATAACATGATGAATGAGAAATTTATCGGAAATTAAGGGGAGGAAGCAACTTAAGATGCCTAGGGGAATGTGGGAGCATAATATTAAACGGATCTTGCAGAAATTGGGTATGTTGTTGGCTCAGGATAGGGTCCAGTGGCTGGTTCTTGTCATAATGAAATTTCGGTTCCATAAAATTCAGGGTATTAACATTTCTTAACTTTTCGCAGAAGATTAGAATTATCTTCATGCAGGTTTCCACAATATTTTGAGTACACGTGGTCAACACTGTTGAGCAGACTGATATATATATATATATATATATATATATATATATATATAGAGAGAGAGAGAGAGAGAGAGGAGGGGAGAGGCTATACTGAGTCTACAGCAGGCTGTCTGTGCCTGACCAAGACGTAAATGGGAGGATATTAAAATAGAATTTAAGTAAGTAGGGTGCCATGATGTGGAGGACTCTTACGATCATGGTAATGAACCTTCGGATTTTATAAAACGCAACGACTTTCTTGACTAGCTGAGTGACTATCAGCTTAATAGTACCTACTCTGGTCCTCCTATCCAATGGGTACCCGGATCCATTCCCGGGGATAAAGCGAGGCCGGGGCATGACGCTGACCTCTCACCCCTATCCATATCCGAGGTTAAGAATAAGTAGGAGCTATACCACCTCTCCCCTCAAGCGACTACAAGGCGTATAGTAGGACAGCTTTACTTTTTACTCTGGTATATGTAGTTTGTTGGTTAGGGAGATATTCATAAAATGGATCTGCATAGCCTGAGACATTGGCACAAAGCTAATTTCAAGAAAATCACTTCTATAATTGTACTGAATCAATTACATGAGTTGTGCAGTCTCGATACCAATACGAGGTTAAATTGTGTGTGTGTAAGTTACGTCATTAGTTACCAGTGTCTCCTTCCTGATAACAGTGGACTCTCAGTGCCACCTATGGGTAACATTTTAAAGCGTGTGATTAGTTGCCACCTGCCGTTATAAAGTCGAGATCATAGATTCAACAAAGAAATATTCAACACGCAAAGAAACACAATAATATAATTATTATTAATAAATTCTGTTAAAACGTTTATATTTTACAGCACAAAGAGGAAAGGCAGAAAGTAGCTAACGACACTCACCCCCCCCCCCAAAAAAAGAGACGTGCGGGGCACGCATTTTTAAGCTCACATAAGAATTTTAGATCTACGTCTACGAGATGATAATTTTATTTTTTATTTATAGTGTTCTGTCTGACGACAGGTCCATATGAACAGGATCCTTCCATCCTTTTCTCGGAATGGGACCTGTTCATATACGTTCTTGGCAGATGATCCAGAAGTGGTTTGCCATTGCCTTCTTCTGTGTGTGAATGGAGTAATTGTTGGGATGCCCCGGAGGAAAACTCCGAGTTGCCTAGACCACGGCCTTGCCCAACACAAGTTATAAATTCGGGCACCGCCGGAAATCGAACCCGAGACCCCAGGATTACAAGGCCAGCGTTCTGACCGCTAGACCACCGTGGCATGAGATGATAATAAGTTGTTTTAATTGTACAATACAAATAATTTACAGAATTTATTCAATCCAAATTCCACTACGAAAATAATTTCTGTAATATGGAACGTCACAGACCAATGGTTAGCTTTTCTTCTTCATATTCCGAAAATCCCTGATTCAAAACTCTGTCCTGAAATTCTTTTAACCTGACAGAGGTTTTTCGTGGTTTCCTACAGTCCCTACATGCAAATGCCAGACAGTACCTTAAATTAGGCCACGACCACTTCCTTCCATATCATTCCCAATCCATTAGGCCTACTCATTAATCATCACCGAATCATCCGATGATATTTTGTTAAAGAAACCACAGATAAAATTTTAGAAGCAAACAATCCAGAGATCACGCAATGAGTACGAACGCTAGCGTACTCTCTTGATGACTGCCTCAACTTCAGTTTCCACCCCGCTCCGAGTAGTCGCCACTGTTTTACTCCCGCGCACAAGATTAAAATAACTTAAGATCCTTAAAGGGGAGGGTTCACATCCTTCCACTGCCAAAATCACACCGCCAATCAGAGTCTTGTATTCTACACGGGAGGAGCATCCGACAATTTTCATTGGTCGGGCATCTCCAAAGTCCATACGCTCATTGGACAGTCGTCACCAAGAGAATATCAGACGCAATTCTCCTCCGCGCCTGTAATCAATGCAACGCCCTGAGTAATGTTTTTTTTTATATATAATCTCGTCAATTTTTTTTTCTCCCCACTCTGTACGACGCGAGACGGTATTCTAAATGAAGAACTGCGCTTAAGATGTTTTTTTGTGTCCAAGGACCATGTTCTGAAGACATGGTCCCTTGTCCCCCACCCCCCCCCCACCCCCACCCTAAGTATTCGACCAAGGTTTTGTATAAACGTTGCCCCCAGAGCCGAACAACGATTCATTCATATTCTAAGCGTTGCTTAGGAGACGTCGCTTGTTGCGTATTTTGTAGTTACTACGAGGTTTAGGGAACGATAAAAAAAATTTCGAGGGCGTTTTCATTCAAAGAAGTTTCTTTATTTATTTATTTATATACAGCAGGAACCAGCAAAATATACTTTCCTTAAACACGGTGACAAATTCTTCCCACTTCCGCTCAGCGAACAACAAAAACATTTAATTCAAAATTTTTAGAAAACGCGTAATAAAGTCTTTAAGAATTTTTAATTTGTACAATCGTAAATACACTTGAGAGTTTCTTCGTAATCCTGGCTGTGAAACGTTGTGCTAAGAGAAAAAATGATTTATAAACCCTACAATATCAATCAATAATTTATATACAACGTACATTATTTTGAAGCATTTCATGGAATAATTTATCTTTTTTTAAAAAAAAATAAAACAGTTTTAATATCAAGTGACATTTCAGTGTGAATCCTTTTAATGTGCCTGTGTTTTGTGTTTTTATTGTATTAAATTATGTGACATCGTTGCGGACGTGACTTGAAACTGAATCAAATATTCTACAACAAAAGAAAACATTCTCTGGTACTGTATCACAAACTTATATAAAGTGTTGACTGAGCCAATTTAAAATCGACATATGATATGTAGTGATTCAAAATATTACGCGAAGAAGTTATTGTTAAACTAGACATCGGCGATAAACTATTGAACCTTTCCGTGTTTATATTTTATAACAATACGAACTTCGGGACACAAGCCCTTCTTCTGGAATAATGAAGACCCACACTTGAGGGCCGCGAGTGTTAGATCAGCCATGCTGTCCACGCAGCAGCACATCCTGAGGGCAAGTCCTTGCCCCGACGCCACCCCTCGACCCGTCGTCACAATCTGCGCCAGCACGGCTGCAAGCGTGGCCGCCGCGGCCGTTGCGGCGATCGGCGGTGACAGAACGTCGTTAATCGGGACGTCTGTGGCGCCTGGCGACGCCGACAAGACGGAGATAAACGAGGCCGTTACAAAGGTACTGGAGGGATATGACTGGACGCTGGTACCCATCGTCACAAAGTGAGTAAAGCTAGATCACGTTTTCTTTAAAATTCGATATACATTTACTTTTTTCTGTCTTCTGGTTTGAAGCTCCGTGTAGTCTGGTATAAATTTACCCGAAGTTTAAGAGGTTCTTGCTGCCTCCATCATTATCATCATCGCACTGATGATTAAGGCACCGAATATCTCTGAAACGTCGGCAAACTTCCACCAGACTACGCGCCGCTTCAAACCAGAAGACAGACCATCTGTGGACTCGCCGACGTGAATATTTTAAATCATAATCTCTTCTGTTCACTTTGCACTTATACGCCATGTTTTTAATTGAAATCTTCGGGAGTGAGGTCCGGTGACCGTAGTGGCCAAGTCTGCGAATCACAACGACCAAGCTATCGGCCATTGAACTTTTCGTTTGGGGTACTTTGTCACGTGTCGACTGAAATGTTAGGTTTCCTGTCTCCTAAGCTGGAAGTGAATATGTAAACAAAAATTAATGAATGAACCTGATGTTCATCGTAAGGGTCACAAGGCATCGAGACCTACCACCGATATCTTCACCGCCATGAGCACCTCGAATCTCAGACAGCACAGAAAAGAGGTAATGACAGATTCTTTGTCTTTGATATGGAGGTAAAAGTTCGGAAAGAGGAGGTTGAGGCCCTATCCTGAACCATATCTTCTAAATGATCTCTTCCATTGAGATTTCCCGACAAAAATTATGTACGCATTGCTCATATCACCTATACGTATTATATGCCCTGCTCATCCCATCATCCTTTGTTTTCAACATCCTAAAATTTTTGATAAAGATTAAAGAATTATGAAACTCCTTATCTCCCAGCCACCAAGGCCAATTATTCTCCTTAGTGTTCCGTTCCAAACGCCCTCAAATATCCCAATAAATATTTTTGGGCATGAACATTTCAGCAACACGTGCCAACGAGACAGTGTTTGACTGTTCATTTAATTTGGTCGTTACCATTAATCGCTTTGGGTCAGATGGTCAGAAAAGATTGTGCGTCCTATCTACAAAATTTACACAGACATCAATGAATGCGTGAGCTACAGCGTTGGTTCTCAGACTGCGCGCCGAGAAACCACAGTTCACGTGATAACTCGAAAGCAATGGCTGATAAATGAAAATATAAATAAGCGTAAATATTTTAAACGGAATAATAAACAAAATTTTACAATTACAAATGAAACAATGTCCAAAGGACAGACAGAAATAAGCCAAAGAATTTATAACTACAAAAATTGCCAAGTCGGGCTGCACTGACTAGAAAACGCACTATATAAATTCTACAGAAAAAATAATTACTTCTTAAAGTTGAAAAATCACCTAATTAACACAGACGCAGAGAACTCCAATGCCTCAAAACAGCTAACAACAAAGCCTGTCACAGGAAAATATCATAAATTAATACGCCTGATTAAACTCATTAGCATATATGGAAATTTTCGATT
The DNA here is from genome assembly GCF_977971745.1 of Zootermopsis nevadensis. NCBI lineage: Eukaryota > Metazoa > Arthropoda > Insecta > Blattodea > Termopsidae > Zootermopsis > Zootermopsis nevadensis. The sequence goes on from NW_028259160.1 coordinate 2,545,092, forward strand.
TCTTCTTAGTGAAAATTAAACTCCAAACTTATAATCCGAGCACTATAACATCTCCCTCCAGTAGAAGGGGTGGTATTTTGATTATTACCCCTTTAAAGTCGAAACTCGTCTAAATAATATTTAACAATTCAGTCCATACCTCAAAGAAAACATGATATTTCACCATTACAAGTATCAATTCGTTAATGTTTAAAGAAATAATCTCCGATTACAATGGGAATCATACGAAACACATATGAGATCAACTTACAGAATTATTAACTGTTAAAGTAAAACTAAGCTTTGAAGGGTTGAAGGGCCAAGGAATACGAGAGAATGTGCTTCTGGGATATGTACATGAATGATATCCCAGATTTTAGAGATTTCTTTCCACACCGTTGCAAAAAATGAGTATGTCGACAATAAAATTTTCCAAGTATCATTCCAAGAAATGGTAAATGTAAAATGGTTCCAGACAGAAGTCGTATTCCTGCACATTTCTTCTCGATCTGCATTACTTTTTTAGCGTGAGAGACTACAATTCACAGCCACTTCAACTCATAAAACAACAGAAAACAACATCTAAACGTTTCACTAATTTAACCTTAAATTTTGGTAGTATTAGATTATCTACACCACCACACTTAATGGTAAAATTTTAAAGACTCGGTCCACAGATCCTCGTTTGTGACAACGGGGTGCACCGTATAAGGTGATGATGTCATTAAAAGCAGAAGGCATCTATGAATACAGGCTAGGAGTAACCACCCACCTCAGAATTATATTTTTTTGCCTAGCTAGGCGTCCAGAGGAAAATAAATACAGGCTAGAACACATTTTTGTATGTTCCACTGTGTTTTTAACCCTCTGAATCAGTATATCATCTAAATAATATTCAGTAATCCAGTCCCTACCGCAAAGAAAACATAACACCACCAAACTCTCTTTAGAGACATGATCGTTGTTTGCATTGACAATCACACGAAACACACAAATATAAAATGGAGAATTACTTACTGTTCAGAGCTGGGACATACAGTTACCATTAGTCTTTAAAGGGTTAATGATTTAGATTAAGTAAATCTTCAATCGCTACATCATAGAGCCTCTTTCTAATCGTGTATTACATGCACTTTGCAATTTTAGTATAATTACATACTCCAGTTGTTATACAAGTAAAAGGATATTAAATGATTTGTTACCTGAAGTGACCCTAGGGTCAGTTAAAGTCACTGAGAAAGAAATGTACACATCTGTTGTTCGACGTATACGTAGTGAACAATTCCAGACCGCGTCCAGGAAGAATACAAGAAGATATTAATATTAGCTTTAATGCGTTACCAAGTTTTGTTAGAATCTAACGATTTTTAGGGCATTATGCCAGAATGGTATACCAACAAATTTGAAAAATCAGAGATCAACATAAAAAAATGGTATGTAAATCATGTCAGAAAGGATATTGCTGCTGTACGCAGAGATCCAGGCAGTTAAGTTCGGGCGTATGAACACTAATTATGCTTATTTGTCAATCCATATAAGCGTAAGAATTTAGTTTTCTCTAAATCAGACTCTTCTTAAGCGTAACTAATTCAAGTTAAATAAGCAATGTCTTAATCAAACTTTACTCAATTGTAAAGCATGCATAAAGGAAATATTTAGAATAAAACCAATATGTAAACCTCCTATCCGTATGGACGTATTTACGATCCACATTAGAATGTTATGAAATATCATCACTCCTAACATCAGAGCTTCTTTTAAATAACCGAGCCGGGCATCGATGTTTCACTGTTTCTGAAACCACGTGATATGAGGCCGAAACTAATATTTTTCTGCTCGAATATGACGTCGAAACATGTTTGGTCCAGAATCATCGTCACCGCCTATGATCTGAATTCCCCAAATATTTGAAAAGTTAATTAAACTTGGTGGATAAATTCAACCTACCTGAAAATTTACTACTCTCGATTCATTATATTCAAAGTCAACCGCAATTGTTAACTGTGGTCTAAATTTATTAAAAATACAAGTTCATATTTCGGGAACTTAGAAATACATTTTGATGTTTACACGGAAGGAAAATATTTGCCACTTCGTTCTAAGAAGCAAACGTAAAAGTTCGCGTAGTAAAACAGAAACAGTATAGTGGAATTTTAAAATAATACATTTACACGAACGTCGGAAAACATTTACAAAAACTTTTTGTTTTGGTGGGCAAGTGCCTTTCGTTGCAATTAACATTCAGAAGTTAATTCTGTCTAAATACCTACAGCTTACCACACGTGGAATCTACGTAAAACACATTTACGAAATACTTTCCAAACGAACACTTTAAAACAGAAAGAGAAAAAGAATAAAGACTTTTCAAACAAAACAACAAGCCATAAAACATCGTTAAAGTCTCAGGAAGAATTTGCAACACAGAGCCAAAAAAATTAACACATACGTATATTCCTTCGTTCCCTTCATGTACTTACGTATTAATTATCGTTACCATAGAAACGTAAGAAATGCTAAAAAGAGAACAAATGAAAGTTAATGAGGGGAATTCTGTCGCCACCATTACAAGGTGTCGGTAATTAAAACATATGCAAGTTTCTATATGCTTCATCTGTACGCTAATTAAAATGAAAACTTTAAAAGGATAAACGAAAACATTTAAAAAAAGAAAACCTTGGCAAAGCGTGAAATCCATTCCTTCGCCAGTTCAACTACGCAATATCTGCTAACGACGTACTTTTATCTTGGTCACTGTTTGCTAAGACGTATTGAGCATACACGTACAAAGTGTGTCCTTATTCTAAGAAGCAGGCCGGATCCGTACTTCGACGAGGTGTACTGGAAAGAATTATGGAGCCTACTTTACTCTAATGCTTCCATCTTCGTACAGGTACGCATTGGCCTGGGCCTTGTAGTACAGAAAACGTTCGGGTCTTTGCCTTGCTTGGTTTTCTCGGGGATTTTCGTAAATACAGTCTGAGGTAACACCTTACAAACTTAACATCCGACGCCAAAATAACCTGAGATGTTTTAGAACGTCGTTAAATAATTAATTAAAGTATTATTGGCATCATCAGGGCGATGAATATTCATCGCCCTGATGACGGAGGCAGTATGACCTCTGAAACGTTGGTTAACATCGACCAGACTACACAGCGCAATAACCCAGAAGACAGAAATCTTCATACTCACCGCTGTGAGAACCTCAAGTCTAGCTAGTTACCTTATTTAGATAATTTTAATTTCTGAATACACCTACGTATTCCAAGAGTCGTCTTTACGTACCGTAAACCAAAACCATGTAACATAATGCGAATTATCTCTGTGGTGGCATTCAAGGCTCGTGCGCAAGTCATGAGGAGTACAGGTCAATTAATGTTTATCTTCATTGCAGCCTCCAAGAACGCATTAAAACGTATTAAGCCATATCAAAACCTCAAGGCTATTAAATAGCTATAAAGTACAAGTTACCACGGTAACTAGACCCGATATCAGCAGACGGATTATAAAAGTGGAATGGATAAGCTGAAACTCTCCCGTCTTTCGACTCTAACTGACCATTTAAAATCTTCAGGTCCCAACCATATCCTAGAAAACTGCCTCATGGTTGAGGAACCTTAAGGCTTTGACCGGGATGTTCTTTTGTTAAATCTTATGTGATTCGACTTCTAATGGTTAAGTGAAGTGTTTTCTTCGCGGTACGGTCTGGATTCGTAAATATTATGAAGACGAGCTTCGGCTTCGAAGGGTTAACCAGCTGATTTTCGTAATGGTTAAGTGAAGTGTTTTCTTCGCGGTACGGTCTGGATTCGTAAATATTATGAAGACGAGCTTCGACTTCAAAGGGTTACTAAAGAAATCAATATTAACCTAAATTTGAGCCATACTTTTACCTAGAAATAATATTAAACACGCACATTAATGTCAAATCAAACAACTGCAGAATAAAAAGTAATGAAAATCAAACTTAAACCTGAAATTACTGATAATTTATTATAATAATTTATTATAATAATTTTTTTGAAGAATCCCCCTTCCCCATTTTCAGTTATATATTATTGATTTTATTTTCTCGTTTACAGACACTCCCACGGGGGGGGGAGGGGTATCTCACAGAGAACCGGATATCGAAATGAGATAAATAAGTTCAAATTATTTACAAATATATACGACTCTGTAATTTACTTCTGCGCAAAATGTCCCCTATTGTAGATTTCCGTTCTGTAGGCCAAACGTTGTCTCGCTATATTTATTTATTTGTGGTTTATTTAACGACGCTGCCAGAAGCTCAAACTATTGCCGTCGAATTATTAGGATCTTTAATGAATAATGTATTGTAAAGTATAAGGAATAAAACAAGTTCAGCCTTATCGAAGTTAATGTCCCGATGTTTATTTGTGCGGGACCGAGGAAAATCACGAGAATCCTGTTACTGAATCCGGTCTCCGAGCTGATATTTGAACCCGGAAGTCCTCAATACGAAACACGAGTGCTAACTACTCGATGTTGACAGTGTTTTTAAAATTTGTATCAATTTTCGAGATAGTAGACACTGTCGAAATCAGCTTCTGACATAACAAGTTTCGTCAAAGGGTTGCGGGTTCGAAGCAAATACTTTTCATCCATCCTAATTGGTCTGTTATACAGAGTTGACTCTTATCGAGTTCCTTCTTCGACGTATTCTCTGGCTGTTGCTTGGTTCTCGCGCTGCAAAGGCAGAGCTGTCCAGACCACTTAACTGTGACGGTGACACTGTCCAGATTCCAACGACGTGTTCCCAGAAAAGGACGGGTAACGTTATAAATCTGGCAAACGGGTTATTTGTCTAGTGCTCACCCAATCCAAACACAGTAATATAATAATATCATCTGCTTTCGATGTAATGACGTAACAGAATAAATGCAATTCTGTGGTAATACGACAGACAAGGTTCTCCCTGGAGTGTGGAATTACAGTAGATGTGCAGTAAATGTGGATGAGCTGCCAACATCATCAGGGAAAATATCCCCCGATACCGATTTGACAGTCGGCTCCCCAAAGCCAATCTTGAACGTTACAGCAACGAGAGATACGCTGCCCCTATCGAGAACCGAACCCCAGTCGTCGAGCCCGGAAGCTCTGACTGTACTCGCTGAGCTAACCGGCTCACGGGTTTTAGTTACTTGTCTCACAACGAACATAACAAGATATATTATTATCGATGATGGTCTTCTGTGTTGCATCTCCGCCTGGACGTGTATGCAGCTACCAATGTTTCGGAGAAACACTTCCCATCTTCAGGACTGAAAGCAATATGTAAGGGTGTGGACTAGATCGATATGGACCAGAGTAGGGACCATTGTGAATACGGTAAAGAATCGTGGAGGTCCACAAAAGGCGGGAATTTCTTGACTAGATAAATGGTTATCTTCTACTTAAGAAGGACTCTGATCCGTGAAGAGTACTCTGTCTCTGAGTATCAGTCTTAGAAACGGATATCACAAGGTCGTCTGTCGAACGGGTGACTGAGAGAGGACCTGTGCTTATTCTGAGGAGAAGAAAACAGGGTGTCTAAATATAGAGTCGGAATCCATCTGGGCAACATTTCAAACAGTTTCAAAATAATACAAAAACCCAAATAACCCTTTGAGGCCAAGGGTATGCTGCTGACCACTCACCCCCATCTAGTGCCGAAGTCAAGAAAGAGTAGGATCTAGACCTCCACTCCCCCAATGCGCCTACATGGCGTTAGTGGGACTCTTTACTTATTTTTAATTTGAAGCCAAGGCTGGTCTTTATCATATTTAAAAATCCATTCAGTCCTCACCTCACGGAAAACACAATCCCTAATCACTGTAAGGACTAACTTGTTAATAGTTCGAGTACACAATCGCGGTTTCCTCTGAAAATTATTCTTCATCTACGTTCACTGAAGTACCAAAAAAAGGATACCAACATCTCATATGGTCCCCACTTACTTAAATTCCCTTAAACTTATTTCACTAATGAAGACAGTTGACTAATGTGACAAACACTGAACGTCTCGGAGTATTAAAACAGATTCGTTTAGTAGCCTTCACATCCATTTTAACCTTCAGCCAGTAACATGAAACATAAAAAACCTTGTTTGTGCCTGCAGATGTCAGGCCAGAGGGTTATGAGCGTGTCCTTTGCCCTTGAGAAGACAATCTGCCTTTAACCCAACCTCAGACAACAATCAACACCTCACCCCCTCCCCACATACGTCATACACACGTCACATCTCATTTCACACGCCATCCCTTAACACTTTATGGGCTGAGGGCTCTAAAACGTTACACTATTCTCTTTTTTTTAATTCATTATCAATACAACTGTTGAAAAATACTCTGACATGAGTAGTTAAATTATATGCCCAACATTTCATTATTTCACAGATACATAAAAAGTATATTCTTGGTGGTTCCATCATCAGGACGAATATTCTTGGAAGAGGTAAATTAATATTCTCTTTATTACCGCATGCAATTATAAACATTTTTCACGACTATCATACAGTCTATAATTAATGATCAGATTTTTTGGCATAACCTAAACATTTACCTCTAGAAGACGCAGACGCTTGAAAGCAAGGTAAAGAAACCGCAATTGACCTTCAAGAGGTATGAGGAAGTGGAGTGGATTCATCTGGCTTTGGAATAGATCCCTTTACAATTTTTGTGAACATGATAATAAACCTTCGGAACCAACCAACTAGATGAGCAACTGTCAGTTTCACAAGGACTCATTGAGTAATTTATACATGGGCTGCAAGACGGAGGTTCGATTCCCGGCAAGGGCACGAATTGTTCACGCTATCACCGTGTTCATACGGACTGTGAGTCATCCAGTCTCAGTGAGAAGCTGACACGCCTCTGTTCACTTCCTATACATCTCTGGTGTAGAGCGTTAATGTTAACCGTGTTAGCCCGGCTAACACTTTGAAAAACGAAAAATAACAATTATTCTGTGTTACTTTCGTGGTTTAGTGGTACTCCATACACCGAACACAGCACATACGATCAGATAAAACGCGTCGTTAGACAGCGAAGCTCTCGCAGCGAGCTTAAAATTTAAATTTACGGCTAGTCAACGCCTGGCTAGTGTACGGAGTAGCAAGACAGAAGACTATTTTTAGTTCTTCAATGTGTTAGCCGGGCTAACACAGTTAACATGAATTCTACGCCCTCAGATATTAATTTTCTGTAACCTTATCGCAACATTAAAAATTTTACACGAAAGAAATTTTCTTTATAAACTCTACAACTATAAATTAATCAAGGAATACCATGTAATACAAGTTAGATAGGCAGTTGGTACTCGTCAGTTCACGAAATTGAGCAGATTTGTGTTCGTTTTAAGTTTTCATACATATTTCCTTCTTTAACACCGACTACAATAATCTAAATCCTTCTGAAGATGATACTTGCATGGATACTCATAAAATTCCTCGTCATTTACGGAGCAGAAAGATTCACTTCTTTGTTCATAACAGCTTACCACTGGTTATTATTCCGAGCTAGATAAATCCAACCCCTAAAATTTGCTGTAACTGAGTATTCGTTAAGAAATATTTTAGAACTTATGGACCACCGTTATTCCCAACACAAGTAGTAAATAAACAGACCTTGAACTAGCATCTAGCTTCAGATATGTGAAATGACACAGAAAGCAGGTTCATTATCTTGTTATTATTGTAAAATTACTGCGGAAAGCTGAACTCCTTTGTCAGGCCGACATGATCGGTCTGTTATCTGCTGTTATGACCCGACGTGACATTGACCGTGGGGAAGCCAATTAGTGGGCGCTCCAGCTGGGACACTCGGGTCACTGACTCCGGATCACGGCGCGCACATGTTGAGCTGTCAGCAGTCGACTAATATCGATTGTTGCAATTGATTATATATCGAAAATATGCACTCATACAAACTTAGACACGTTCAGTTGAAGAAAAAGTGGGGGATCATTTCTGTAAATGGTTTTCTCGGTTTTGGCGCCGTGTAGACTCGCCAACAGATGCTGAAGTTTTTTTTTAGAAACGTACTGTCTCCGTCTTCAGTGTTGAAGTCCTCTTCCCTGATGATGAAGGCAGTATGTCTCTCCGAAACGTTGGCATCTACCGACGAGTCCACATGTTGCCAAAACCCAGAAGAACATCACCAACCACACCGCCATAAAGACCTCAAATATTAACTTCCATAAATTATTATTGCCATTCCATTAAAAATGTTTCATCTCTACATTCTTACGCAAAAACGTAATGTAAAATATTGGCACTTATAAGCTTTTCTGACGCCTGTATCTTTAGTTTTAAACCCGGGCTGTCATCATAACGGAGGTAATACAGAGTGAGAGTGTTTAAGAACGAATGATAAAAACAAGTAGGATATGACAGAAGAACGGAGAAATCTACATAATAAATGGCCTTAATTGCTAATTGCTAATCGGAAGTTTGATTCGCTAGTCTGGGCACTAGACACACACAAAGAATGAAAAATGTATTTCTCCTTAAGATGGTTTATTTGTTATTTCATACTTTCAGATGTTAAAATGCTGAATCTTTCAGGCCCAGTGGTAACAAAAGGTCTACGTACCACCTACTTAACAACTCGGTAACTCTGAAATTTGCTCGCAGAATACATTAATGACTTTCGTATTAGTCTCATAGTAAATGTCGACTTTTTCCGAAACAGCATTAACAAACTGATCTTTGTAACGAGATTTTTTATGTATGAATTTAATTTTTTATTAATTAAACAGGTACTGTGTTTTTAAAACTGAAACGAAGATAATTTTAAATTGCTTTAGTCTTTTCCTATCGTTAATATAAATTCATGTTGTACTGATATCAAATTGTGAGGTATTTTCTTTTAAAAAATTAAGAAGTAGATAACCCCAAGATCACACACTGCCCAGGGCCCACCACTGCCTTAAAGCAGCAATAAAAATATAACTATAAGTTGAAATGCAAGTTAAAAAGAAGAAAATCAGAACGTCTGTATACACAGCTGGTTCAGACTGTCAAAATGAATACTGTGAAACGTGTAGCCAAAATCTTTTATTTGTGACGTCCAAGCACTAAGCACTGATCAACGTCGCCCGCTCATTAAGATGTGACGCGCCAACACATTCACCCCTCTCACATACATGTTTTGATTTCACGAATACCACAACCCTACTTTCAGATAGAATGTGAAGTAAAATAAACCAAGTATATATTCTTATGCTGCATCATTTCTGGTATTTCACTGCATACGTCCCGCAGTCACAAAACTGATTTCATTCGATAAATGCATCGTTAGTTGCTATAAATCAATTGACGTAATGTAAGATTTGAGGTTTTCACAGCGGTGAGTATGAATATTTCTGTCTTCTGGGTTGTTGCGCTGTGTAGTCTGGTCGATGTTTACCAACGTTTCAGAGGTCATACTGCCTCTGTCATCAGAGTATGAAGATTTCTGTCTTCTGGGTTGTTGCACTGTGTAGTCTGGTCGATGTTTACCAACGTTCCGGAGGTCATACTGCCTCCGTCATCAGGGCGATGAGTATGAAGATTTCTGTCTTCTGGGTTGTTGCGCTGTGTAGTCTGGTCGATGTTTACAAACGTTTCAGAGGTCATACTGCCTCTGTCATCAGAGTATGAAGATTTCTGTCTTCTGGGTTGTTGCGCTGTGTAGTCTGGTCGATGTTTACCAACGTTTCAGAGGTCATACTGCCTCTGTCATCAGAGTATGAAGATTTCTGTCTTCTGGGTTGTTGCACTGTGTAGTCTGGTCGATGTTTACCAACGTTCCGGAGGTCATACTGCCTCCGTCATCAGGGCGATGAGTATGAAGATTTCTGTCTTCTGGGTTGTTGCGCTGTGTAGTCTGGTCGATGTTTACAAACGTTTCAGAGGTCATACTGCCTCCTTCATCAGGTCGATTCTTAGTATGAAGATTTCTGTCTTCTGGGTTGTTGAGCTGTGTAGTCTGGTCGATGTTAACCAACGTTTCAGAGGTCATACTGCCTCCATCATCAGGGCGATGAGTATGAATATTTCTGTCTTCTGGGTTGTTGCGCTGTGTAGTCTGGTCGATGTTTACCAACGTTTCAGAGGTCATACTGCCTCCGTCATCAGGGCGATGAGTATGAAGATTTCTGTCTTCTGGGTTGTTGCGCTGTGTAGTCTGGTCGATGTTTACCAACGTTTCAGAGGTCATACTGCCTCCGTCATCAGGGCGATTCTTAGTATGAAGATTTCTGTCTTCTGGGTTGTTGCGCTGTGTAGTCTGGTCGATGTTTACCAACGTTTCAGAGGTCATACTGCCTCCGTCATCAGGGCGATTCTTAGTATGAAGATTTCTGTCTTCTGGGTTGTTGCGCTGTGTAGTCTGGTCGATGTTTACCAACGTTTCTGAGGTCATACTGCCTCCGTCATCAGGGCGCCAGACGTACATATGATGAGACGAGTCTACGCGGGTGGCCTCAAAATGTACCCGGACAGTTCTGTGAAACTTAGCAGGAATTTCCCGCATAATTTGGCCTTGAAGTCATAAACTAACATTTTACGGTCGATCGAACGGTGGACACCCCTTCCAGTTTTGCTTTTCACCGTCGTCCCGATCATGTGCAACACATGCCAAAGATTGATGACGTATTTTACGCTCCACCGCTTCCAGCAGTTATAGGAATGACAGGTTTGTATGTTTGAATTTGCTTTTATGTAATCAAATTATTTAAAAAGCTTCGTACGTACAGAATGCACGAATGCTTCTAAATCGGACACTTATAAACTGTGATTTTCTGTTGGGTATAATGATACCAATAAATCTGTAAAAACAAAAATTATTTTTTATCGCAAAAACAAATAAATTTCATTCGTAAAATATTTGTTTGGTATTCGGTAAGTCCCGGGTTGCAGAGAACCTGCTACCCTGACTGATATTTTCGTGGTTTTCCTCAGCCATACAAGGAGATGCAGTAACCGAAAATACGCCAAGACCGTTTATTTGAAGATCCTTTCCAATTAATTAATAATAATAATCGACGCCATGTAATTTGAACTAATCTCGGTGTTGTTAAATAAATGACAAAGAACCTAAAATATCACTTAAGTGCATCACTCACAATCCCAAAAAGGCTACTGAGATAAAATTATAAGTCATCGATATAAGGAACAGTTTTTGTATTTTTGAACAAAACAGACCAAGAATTTAAAATATGCCTTTTCCACTGTCCCACAGCGCAAAACAACCCATGTATCGTTTGAAAAAACACAAAATGAATGCCGGGCTACGCATTCCTGGTGCTGAGGTGCATTACTAAAGACTTTCCCCACCACGAGCGTGATGACTGTGCAGATCGTACAGCGCGTGCGCTGTAGTTTTCTCGCTAATGTTTGCTTTAATATCTCGACATGGTTCCTCGCGGAGATAGGAATTTACTCGAAGACCGCTCATGACGTCAGCACATCTACCCACCGCATAAGAACGCCAACCCTTCAGACATTAATTCTACCCAATCAGATACATACTGCAATCTGTTCAACCCTTTCCATGCTCAGTTTTATGTGTGGAATTGTTGTCTTTACATTTTATTTATTGTTCATAAACTTAACAAGGCTGTTAACAGCTCGCATTATGCATTATGAATATTCAACGTCTTCGAATATTATGTTATTTAATCCAGTACAACCTATTAATCCCTTAAAGCCAAGTGGAAACATGTCTCTCCTTCTTTGACAACCAGCAACTTGATTTTGTGTTTTACATGATTTTCAGTGTAAACAGGGATTATTTCCTGTAACAGCGTTAATAAATCCATCTTTATAATGGTAAAGTCTGGTGTTTAGTTTGCGGTAAGGACTTAATTATAGTATTTAGACGACTTTCAGCTCTAGACGGTTAAAGTGGGCAGTCTTCTATCAAGCACCTAATATGGAAATATGGCGTTAACGCAACGTATACTGTGTATTAACCAACTAAAAACCAGTTGCTGGTTTGATTGTGTACAGCCTGACTTTGTAAGAACATTGTAATTGAATACATTCAAAAATGAAGACGAAATAAGTCATAGGTGAAGGAAAAAGAAAGAATGGGAGGTCCCTAGTTCGTATACCTGGTGTAACACAATAAATACAGAGGGATTCAAGTGACAGTGTATAAAGATTGCTGTACGGAGCTGCATAACGTAAAATTTGAAGTTATTAAACATTCGTCCTATATAACGCAGAATAACAGAATGGTGAATGAATCTGAAAACATGTTGAACTTGATGGTAATGGTTAGTTATAAGAATTTGACTTTTATAGATTTTTATAGATTTTATAGATTAGAGGTTAACCACGATAAACCTCAGTCTTCGGGGCGAGATTTGAACCTATGACATCCAGAATACTAAGCAGCAAAAATGCCAACCAATCGGTGGCTACGTTTGGTAAAAAAGTTATTTTTGTTTGTCCCTTTGAAACTGTAACACCGGGCCGACTCACAACACGATTATATTTCTTCTGCCATTCCAGGAAGAGTCTCTTTGCTTCAAGTGGCTTGGACACTGTATAAAAGTACAAACTTTTAGCAACTAATTTCTCGCGAACAACAAAAAATGGGCTGAAGTTCATAAACGCCATAACACGCAGCTTACCTAAAGACCAGGTTTAACGCGGCCCTTCTTGTCAACCTGGCGATCGCAATTAGCACGGGTTAACGGAAAAGCTACTTACAGTACTCGGTTGTAATGGGTGGACCACGAGAGCGGACACTGCCACGCGCTTTCACAAACACCCGGCGGCTCAAAAGTAACTTCACAATCCCTTAAAACACTATTGTCCCATGTATATTATCAAATTATCAATTATATTTTCATATATAATCATAAAGATGCGAATACTCAGCACAAAGCCGAAGCTCCGCGTATTCTAAACCGACACTATATGCATGTATGTCCGTTTTGCACTCAAGTCGCTTGGTTCCTGGTAATCATATACCTGTATACATCGTCTAGGAGGCTTGATGGACCTCAGGATCGTTCTAGACGTGGTGGCTAAGAGTAAAAAGTCACCGGAGAGGGTTGTCTTCTGGGTTGTAGTACCGTGTAGTCTGGTAAGACTGCTAAGGCTGCCAGACTACGTGGGGCTACAACCCAGAAGACAGCCATCTTCGTACTCACCACCGTGAAAACCTCAAATTCTACATAGAAAATGTTATGTTACTTCCGATAATTGAACACCGGTCGTCCAGCATGGGGTCAGACTGACTGTTCTGCCACATACCAAGAGCTGGCATAGCAGTGCGTGTAAGAACGTCGGGATTAAACCCCGGGTAGAAGCGGGGATTTTTCTCTTCGCTAGAAAGATTCTGGGTCCCACCTTTCCTCCGGTTGAGTGAAAAATCCACATTCTTTCCTCGTAAGTAAATCGGACAGATCGTGAAGCTAATCTATATTTTCTGTCTACTCCTAATATACTAGGTGCGATCGGAAAGTTTCAAGACTGTGTCAATAGCGGGCGAACCGGATGTAGTACGAGCTTCTACCTTTAGGGGGTGCGGCCTACATTCATAGTGAATCAGTGTGCCAGCCGGCATCATCGAATTAGCATTTGTTTCTTAGTTACGGGCGTTTTGGTAGTGCATTACACCGACCCTCCTGCGATTTCGGAATGGCGTGTGCATCAAATTTTGCCAAAGACTCGCCAAAACGGCTACGGAAATCTATGAAATGCTAAAGCAAGCATTTGGGGAGTCCGCAATGGGTCGTGCACAAACTTTTGTGTGGCATTCACGTTTTAAAAATGGCCGAACCTCTGTCGATGATGACGAGCGTTCTGGACGACCAACTTCGAGCACAACGCCCGAAAATGTTACGAAGATTCGGCAGGCCATTCACGAAGATCGACGTCGTACCATCAACGACTTGTGCGACATTGTTGGGATAGGCTATAGGACCTGTCAGCTGATTCTAAAGGAAGAACTCCACATGCGACGCATCATGACAACGCGCCAGCGCACACCGCCCTCAAAGTTCGGCAGTTTTTGGCCTCAAACACCATGGCCGTCATCCCGCACCCTCCTTATTCGCCGTGTGACTTCTTCCTCTTCCCAAAGATGAAAATTCAGCTAAAGGGAAGGAGATTTGAGACGATAGAAGAGATTCAGGCAGAATCGCAGATGATGCTTGACAGGCTGACAAAGAAAGATTTCCAGGGATGCTTCGAGGCTTGGCAGCGGCGCTGGGATCGTTGTGTTCACTCCCAGGGGAACTACTTCGAGGGTTATGGATGAATTTAATACCTGAGATAAGTGTACGGGTTTTTATAGGCGCAGTCTTGAAACTTTCCGATCGCACCTCGTAATAGTCGATGTCCGTCACGCTTTAACTGTATTGCGCGCTCTTCATGAGGTGCGGAAAATTCAGAAATTAAGTTCTGACGGTGTCGACTCTGGCAGCAGGAAATCTAAACGAGGCTTTGGTGGCGTCTATGGTGGGGTCTGGCGGAGTATGCGTTTGGCAAGAATCTAGCTTCAGTCGCCGTAAATATGTTTAAACTATTAATTTATTTTACAGAGACATTTTATAAATTTTGTACTTTCAACGTGATTTGCAATGACAATGCTGCAATGAATTGAATAACTGTTCAACATAGAAAGATTTGTTCCCGTCAACTTTGACGGGGCATACGCCAGGCTAGTTCATAATTTTATAATGCACTAAGCTTGACCTCTAAAGTTTTATACGCGTCCTTGGAATGGAGCTTTGGCACCGAGACTTTTTTACTAACCGTCAAAGTTCGTGAACCTGCTGAGACCAAGTGGCTTTCGACAGTCGCGTGAGTTGCCTGATATCAAGGCGCTAGTTGTTACGTGGAAACATGGCGTACCACTGCTCTGTACGCGTGACTGTCCATTAGCCCCTTCGGCAGAGTACGAAGACGTGACTGGCCTATTCAGACAGGGAACCTAACTAACTTCCTCACACACGCCACAAAGGGAAGTGATGTTTGCATCTCTGTTCCTAATGGAAGGTAATTCAGACGGTGGTCTTAAATTTTGCAGAATTTAAATTCCAATATAACAGTTTCAATTTTTTCTGGTCGATTTCGAAAGGGTTTGTAACTTTCTCAAACACACAAGCTACTATGGAATGTGCTGTTTGTGTCTGATCCCAACTGAACTAGTTCAGAAGGCGAGCTAGAATTTAAAATTCAGCATTGCCGTTTGGTCTATACTCAAAGGTGCCTGTTATTTTAGACACCGCGATCTACTCGAACTTCGATGAAATCCGAATCTAGATTTTTACATTTGCTATACGGAAAATGATTAAAAATTTCTGCTGCATAAAATTGCTAAGCGTCTCTTACACAATTAATGTTATTTTCGCTCAAATAGGCTTAAATTTATAGCAGCGCTATGGAGAAGAATTCTTGGGAAACTGATAGTCGCTCAGCAAATGAAGAAACACTCCACATTGCATGGAACATCAGGTTCATTGCCGTATTTTAAGAACCCTCAAATATGAAATTAAATTATCGTTTTTATCTTATTCGATGTAGAAATCCCATACTACCAATAACAGACATTATTCATATCAAGATCTGAAGACAGTCTACTGGAACAGGTAATCGAAACTTCATTAGAGTAAACACACACAAAACATGAGCTTAAAATGTACAAAAGCTAGCAGAGAATAGTGTTGACATATGGAAGTCAAGTCTGGACTAGAAGAAAACAGATATTGTGAACAATGTAAATTACATTTATGAGGAGAACTACAATTTACGTAATGTTAGATCATAATTTATATCTTAACTGCGTCATGTTTGTGTTTAATCAATATAATAATTTATTCACCGTCCATACACAAACTTAAAATGTTGTTAAAATTTACTTAAAATTACATAAAATTACAACATTTTTTAGAATTAGATCTTGATACATTTCACATTTGACGACATGTTTCGGTGTATTACACCATCATCAGGTCAATCAACAGTTTTTAAATTGATTGACCTGATGATGGTGTAATACACCGAAACATGTCGTCAAATGTGAAATGTATCAAGATCTAATTCTAAAAAATGTTGTAATTTTATGTAATTTTAAGTAAATTTTAACAACATTTTAAGTTTGTGTATGGACGGTGAATAAATTATTATATTAGTTAGATCATAAATGAAATCGAAATATTTTATTTTTTTTAAATAGAAGAAAATATAAAATTGATGTAGTTAGAGTTTGGACCAGAACGAATGTAGACTTCCCGAATACGAATCCAGTGATGTTAACCTTTTTTGTCTGATCCGACACTTGGTTGGTCTCGGAGTAAAGTAATTTAGTTCCTTTCAGGTCTGATGACGCGCCGATTCTGGTGGCAGAAAAACAAATAAAACCCCACCTTTAAAGTAAATCGCTGTCACAGAAACTCAGCCAACACAGATTATACCCATTGGCAAGTAACTTTTTGAACACCTGTCAGAAATAAAGTTTTATATGCCTATTTTTAACATATTCTTGTCTAAAAGAAAGCAAGGATGCTTGTGTATCCTTATACGTGTTTCTGCTTTCAACTTTTGGACCAGTTGACCGATGTTCACGAAACTTGGTACGAACTTTATGACATTCAGACCCAACCCCATCCTAATATTTCTATAATTTCTTTAATTAAATTCATTTATTTAAGTGCTTGATAACAGCCAAGAACTGAACAACAGTACAAGATAAAATATATAATAATTAAATTAATTTCAATAATAATAAAAGTAAAAAATTACAAATACAAAAACAAACAAATGAAACTAAATATAAAAATGTACCATATTATTAATAATTATAATAATGGTAATAATAAAAATAATTCAATTCAGTTCCTTTGTTAATGAGAATAATATAACTGGGGCAGAAACACATTTAAATTTGTATGAAGTTATAGGAATTCCAGTACAAATGTATGAATGTGGAAACTGTGAATTTAACAGAGTGAACAGAAAGAAAGCATGTCAAACTCTGTGTCTACAAAGGCCCCCTTGAAATGGACGCGACTGTTCCGGGTAAAGTCGCCTGTCTGGCGAAATCATAACCGCCCACTTTTACTTTCAAAACTTCAGCTTCAGATATTTTTCGTTCCTCTATTTTCACACAAACATTAATATGAATTTCACTGAAATTCACTTTCATTCCATGAAGTTTTTACTGCTCGAATCCGATGTGTAAATTCGGTTTTCGAGGGTGGTTTGCGTTAGATGATTAGTATTATCCATCGTTTCAGCAAATATTGTAGTTGTTATCTTCAGGGCGAATGTGAAGTGGTTGGGCGACTTGGTTATCCATATATAAGGCAGGCAGTAGATGACCACCTGAAGATGGAAGCAGTAAGCTAGTCTGAAACATCGGTCTATCTACCAAATACATGGCGCCACAACTCAGAACTCAGCCATCTTTATATACGCCGCCTTGAAAGCATGAAATCTGACGATTCGAAATGGTTTTAAAATCCTTGGTTTGAAATGAAGAACCCAAGAACACAAAAGCACGTGACATGAATCTGTGTTAAAAATGGAACCAAATGCGGTAGCCTATTAAATTATAGAATAGAAACCAAATAGTTGCAGATAAAAATAGAACGTTCTAGAAAAAGACAGAGGATTCATTCTGAATCGAAGTAATAATCACGGTGAAGGTAATAATGATTTTACGCATTCCCAAACATGTAAAATGGCAGAGACATTTAATATACCTGTAGGGTCCCAACATTATTCATGGTAACACGTCTTGAAAAATGTGAAACTTTTGTTAAGACATTTTCTTCCTGTAGAATGTAAAATAGCAATATGACAGCCATGGGAAAATCGCCGTTGGCTTTCAATTTGACAGCGATAACTAATGAACCGTCTTAGCTAGGCGTGTAAAATTTCTAGTTGAAAAATGTCATACACGTGTCTACAAATTATGCACGATATAGTAAGTCAAAAATTAATAAAATTAAAAAGGGACAGAATTTTGAGGTTATGTACGACAAAATCAACACAAGGATAATCTGCATATGGACTAAATGATAAAATCCTTCCCAAAATATAGAATGTACACGATAAAGTGCATGCCATTTTATTGTAACATTGCTCATGAACTGAAAGTCGCAGCAATGAAGATTAGACGCGTATAAGTAGGTTATATGATCAAGTTTTTGAGACCTACATTTTACAGATGTTCAATGAGGACACAGTGAATGGCCCTGCCGATACCATATTTGTATTCAATTTCATTCCTCACGCTCTTATGCAAGTAAAGTGTAATCGTAGCCAATGGTGGCTCATTCTTGATGTATCCCCAAAAGAATAAATCACGTGGTTTAAGACCAGGCGAACGAGGTGGCACGCGCGTAGCTTTTTGTAATTTTCAGCGCCATTTTAAAGATTTGGAAATCCAAGTGACAAGTATCGACTTCATTCCTCTGCCTTCCGGTTCAACAGAAATGTTACAGTGAAATAGTATATATTTTATGTGTACATCCTGTGTATTAATAGACTCTAATTATATCAATAACATTAAATATAATAACAACTATAAGCAATAATGAAAATGTGAGCCCGTAACTCATGAGTTAAACTGTGCGTCACTGATGGAATAAACTTATAGTACCTAAATATGACGATAATATTGGTATGTACCTATTATGACTAGAAATCTGAGCAATAGAAAAGTTAGCTTCATAAGGACTATCCTAAATTCCCCTGTTTTCTTCTGAATATATATGCAACATTCGTAAATGTACCAGAGGGATCTTTGTTAACTTTTTCTCTCCACAAGGGTTCACGGACGTTAACAAAAGCTTACTGCAGAAGTACCTCGTCTCTGTATTGTCTTACCGAAGGGAAAAGAAACCGCCAAATTATTCAGAAAAGAACAAGAATAAAACAAAAGAAGAACGTGGAACGTTACTCAAACAGAAGCGCTAGTTTAAAGCAAACACAAACTTTCGATACAGGGTGTTAAAGAAATTTGCCACCCTTTCATTGCTCAAGTAAATGAGCGTCACCTGGTACCGACAACGTTACAATCTGCAAACAGGACAATGAATTTTTGGGGTTCCGAGGGATTGATGCAAACATTAGAATTTTAATACAAGAAACAATGCGTGAGAGGCTATAGATAAAATTAGATTGACAGGTTAAAAAAATGTCCCAAGGATAGTATTTTAAGAAACGTGTATGTGGTTTATTTCTTGTGATTATTATTATTAATTGTGACTTATACGAGGCGCGTCCCAAAAGTAAGTTTCCCTGGGGCCGTTTACAGAAACAAAACACAATTTCATGGAAATATTTATTGCAACAGATACAGCAAGTGTCCAGCTATTTTTCAACATATTCGCCACCGGAATTGAGACATTTGTCATACCGTGGGACCAACTTTTGAATACCTGTGTCGTAGAAGTCTGCCGCCTGGGATTGGAACCACTGTGTGACAACCATCTCCGCCTCTCTGTCATTCTCAAAACGCTGACGCTGACCGGACAGGAATTTCTGGAGGTGTAGGAAAAGATGGAAATCACTGGGAGCGAGGTCCGGGCTGTAGGGTGAATGATTAAACACCTCCCAGCTGAACTCCTGCAGGAGACTTGCTGTCCGTCGAGCCGTGTGCGGCCTAGCGTTATCACTGACCGCACTTCACAGTCGGCGGGAGCTGGAATAAGAACCTCCATCTTCAACAGCTGCAATGATGCTACTGTGAGAACGCGGGAAGTACCGTTAGTGCACGCGCCATGCTACGTCATTGCTCTATCACGTACGCACAGTCGCTTCGCGCAATATAAGGTTTGCTAGCTGTGGGACGAGTGGGAAACTTACTTTGTGGACGCGCCTCGTATATTAACGCTGACACTAGCACACACCATGTAGTGTAGAATGATAGGATGATTAACGAATAATTAATTGGAAATAATATGGAACGGAGTTTAAGGTGCTATCTCGGTATTTTCTGGAGAATCTGAGGAAAATCAGGAAAAACTCAACTCATACTGTTATGGACCCTCTATTTCCTTCAGGAAATTTCGTTTAGTTAAGCACTTTCATAGACATACAAAAATTGGAGACATTCACCAGCTCAGCACTGGATTTTTATAATTCAGGGATCATGATGCGGACAATTGGTTATTTAACGACACTGTGTCATCTGTGAGTGTTAACTGGCCAGGGGGCTAAGCTTATATTACCCCTATCACTTTTGATTTAAATGATCCTCTACATACAAAGAAAAGCTGCCGACTGCCCAATCAAACTATTAAGTATAATAAAATTCCATCATAAACTCCACGAGTCAACACTTTAGCTAGGGGCCATGTACGAAAGATTTTAAAGGCATGCAAATGTCTGTTACCTGAACTCGTTAAAACATTTTAATTTGTTACTAAACCTAAGAATACATACGGAAAAGAGCTTCCAGTTTCTGGAGTAAATTTTGACATGCGCAAAAGTTCTGCCTTTCAACAGAAGCTGCGCCAGACTTTTGGCTGATCGCTTTATTATGTTATCCGAAAAACAGTATCCAATGTAGAGATCATTTAGCGTTTAATGAAACACCTCCCCTTCTCCATCAAAATCCTGGGACAGAAATTCTTTGAACAACCGCTTCCCCTTCCACTTCATTCATAAAGACAGTCTTCGGCGTAGTTGACAAAAGAATGAACCAAAGGATGACTTGACTGTCATGAGGTTCTGTTCTTGTGCCGGAGGTTATTTAACCGTGTCTTTCAACTGCAAAAGTTATTTAATATCAGATTATTTCTACGTTTCAGCAGCGAAATCTACTCAACCGTAAAAATATTTTTTTTTTTTTACATATTTTCATTTTTCCATACAATTACCTCATCCAATATTCATCCTTAAAATATAGATTTGTAACTTTCCACACAAGTTCATTTCCTGAATCTATGAATAAATGTTTGATTTCAGAGCATCGTCTGACAAACGCAAGATGCACGTCAAGAGACCGATGAACGCCTTCATGGTTTGGGCTCAGGCAGCCAGACGGAAACTCGCGGACCAATACCCACAGTTGCACAACGCGGAGCTCAGCAAGACCCTTGGTAAACTGTGGCGGTGAGTATCCACATGATGGAATAGCTCAGCCTCTTAACAGAAGACAGAACCAAGCTAAACACAAGGAAAACGAAGTAGGATTTGAGTTTCTCGCAAGATGATGACTGTCTTCTTGGTTGTAGCGCCGTGTGGTCTGGAAGAAGTTTACCAACGTTTCAGGTATATTTGATCTAACATCAAGGCGGTTTTCGTGCTGAAGATGTAGGCAGCAAGTACAGTTGAAACGTTGGTAAACTTCTTCCAGACCACACGGCGCTACAACCAAGAAGACAACCATCATCCTACTATGGAAATGACTTCTGTTCTGAGGGTCCTTGCCACTTCGTCAGTTGTTAAACTTCAGTTCTGTGCATTTCAGGAGAAAATTTCATAGTTTGTACAGCATGAGTTACTAAGACCAGAAATATCAGTTGAACAAATGGTATTATTTTCCCCTTTCAAATAGAAGGAATCTTGCCGAAACACGTCAAACAAAGAAATATCTCTGCACTCTTTTATTTAAACGGAGTACGGAATCAGTACCAACAGGGTCTCCAGACCATAAAAAAATTTCCCGGATTTCTCTGAAATAAAATTGGGTTGGTAAACTTGATAAGGATCTGCACCGTGAGACCAGATCCAGCGGCTTGTATGATCTGAAACGGTTTCAATAAATTCCGCTTCCATGACGTCCAGAAGGATGTGAAACTCACAAAACGTTTTCAAGATGGCTGATCTCTTTTAATTGGATTCACACTGTCGTCGGACTTTCGTCTTGCAATTCCAGCCAGCTCTCCCTCGTGAGAATCAGTGCACAGTAAAACAGTGTGCATGCAAGAACGTCTTACAGTGAACAGCCCATTTACTGTTTCTCTGGAGATCAATGCATTTGACCCAGTAATTCGTCTGGCCTTTGTTTGGGAGGTACTTTGTTTATATTTTAACAGGAGCACTGTCTATGTTAATTGCATTTTTGGAGCTAAATTTTAACATTCAGATTTCACATAGGCCGAGAACGAGATACTGCAAGAACAAAATAAAACAATATAGTATTTGAGACTTTCACGGCGAGTACAATCAATAAAACAAGATTAGAAACATGCAGTTCGTACTGGAATACAGTGAGTTTTCCATATGCATTCTCAATTAAAGTTTTCCGATATTGGAAATAGTTTTACATCGGTTTCAGCTCCACACTCATAAGACCACATTTTCAAAATTAACTTAGGTTTCCGTTTCAGATAATTCCCTACGCTTGGAATACAAAGACACCATTATGTTTTATTCGTAATAATAAACCGTCACCCCGAATCGAGTTGTTGACAGATATTAAACCGTTTCAATCTGAAAATTCCATCAACCCGGATGACGATTTTCTGGAAGCTAAAACAACTGTTTAAAATTAAAAACAGGCAAGGCTGCACTTCCCGACGCCACGTCTGACTCTTTAATTACCCACTAGAGAGAGACTCGACACAAATTCCTAAGCCGATTATCACAGACTGTGGCTCCGACCACTTAACATTCTGAAAGCAATGCCAAGACCCCAGGCCTACCTCTAACAATACGAGACCATAGGGAAACATGTCCTTTGCTCAAGACAAATTAAAACGAGACGAGAAATGTGGGAAAGAAAAAATGAGTACTCGTATATGTTCATGTATCGTCACTAAAATACAAGACAAAATTATAACATGGACGGCATCATACCAGAAAGGCGTATCAACAAAGTGACTGGCAGGGTTTTAGGTTTTAACAGTGGTGACTCATTACCCTGATGATGAAGACAGGAAGGTCCTCTTAAACGCTTGTAAACTTCTACCAGACTACACTGCGCTACAAGGATGATTTATTTACAGGAGATTAAATTTTTAAACTTATTTGGTTGAAAAATGTGCATTATTAGTGAAGATGGCTGACTCTTCTGAGTTGTTGCGCCATGTAGTCTGATAGAAGTTTACTGACGTGCTTTTTTTTGCCTCCATCATCAGGGCGATGAGAGGCGGCAAACACCTCTGAAACGTCAGTTAACTTTTACGAGACTGCACAGCCAATAACCCAGATGGCTATTAATTTCATATTCGTCGCCCTGAGAACCTGAAATCTCACAATGAGGATTAGGCGGGGAGAGAATGAACAAATCTCAAATCGTCAAGAGACCGAGGATTACAGCCGGTGGGTGTCAGGGTAAAGGAATGTAATTCCAAATATTACAACCGAAATATAATTACTATTTACAGCCTGTATTTTATATTAATTTCAATTTTTCCAAAGCCTTAAGTCATGTATACAATTCATAATATTTACATAATTCTTTAATAAATCGATAAATTATTTATAATTTAATTAACTTTTCTAACTTATAGGCTTTTACCCTGGCACCAGCTACAAAAGCATTAATTCTGTGGAAAATGTTGAGAATGTGGGGCTGGATTGAATTGTGTGTTCGCGTTCAGTTTTTATATTTATCCTTCTTTACGTCAAACGCCCAAATTTATAACTTGTGTTGGGCAAGGCCGTGGTCTAGGCAACACGGAGTTTTCCTCCGGGGGCTTCCCCGGTTTCTCCGTGGCATCCCAACAATTACTCCATTCACACACAGAAGAAGGCAATGGCAAACCACTTCTGGATCATCTGCCAAGAACGTATATGAATAGGTCCCAGCCCGAGAAAAGGATGGAAGGATCCTGTTCATATGGACCTATCGTCAGACAGAACACTAAATAATAATAAGATGAGGTGGTCTAGCGGTTAGAACGCTGGCCTTGTAATCCTGGGGTCTCGGGTTCGATTCCCGGCGGTGCCCGAATTTATAACTTGTGTTGGGCAAGGCCGTGGTCTAGGCAACACGGAGTTTTCCTCCGTGGCATCCCAACAATTACTCCATTCACACACAGAAGAAGGCAATGGCAAACCACTTCTGGATCATCTGCCAAGAACGTGTATGAACAGGTCCCAGTCCGAGAAAAGGATGGAAGGATCCTGTTCATATGGACCTGTCGTCAGACAGAACACTAAATAAAATAATAAAATACGTCTTCTTTCGCTACATTTTTCATGTCGTTCATTTTTCATCTCTTTCTATATTTTTTCACTTTTTTCTCCCTTTCTTTGTTTCTGATCTGTGTTTTTCTTCCTTCCTTTCATTCTTTGGTTGTTCCTCGCTCTTTTGTCCTTGCCTTCTTCCTTCTTCTCGCTCATTCCTCCTTCCTTGTTTGTTCCATCGCCACTTAACGCTTTACGACCGACTCCATAACAGTTACCTCAAAGGCAGGAAGTTACGTCGCCTCAATTGAACAAGATATCTCTGGTTCTGCACGGGTTTCACCTGGTTGTGGAAGACTCCCGTCCCCAGACGGTTATAAAAACAACATCCTGTTAGTTTTCTTTAACAGGAATCAACAAGAAAAGGAAGTGTTCACAGCTGTGCGAGGCGTAGATATGGCCACCCCCACGGGCAAACAACTTTATCAATAACAAAGAAAAAAATTTCTGAGTTCCTGCCTCTGTAATCCTTTCAGATTACACGACAACAAGCGAATTTGGATATTAACGCTGGCGCTGACATCCACATGTGTGGGTGTGGGGTGGATTCATATGGCTCAAGATAGGATTCACTGGCGGGATCTTGTAAAAAGGGTGATGCTCATTCGATTTCATATAAGACGAGAAATTTCTTAATTTCATGAACGCACGTCAGGTTCTCAGTCACTCTATTCCATGGGATTAGTTTAATTAGCAGCTACACATCACTTCTTGACAACATCTTATAACGTTTCTAGCCTTATAATGTGAGACTACAAAACGGGATAATTATTTTACATAACCAACTATAAGATAGTGTAATTGCGTCATATTGTGAATATTATATCAATTATTTATTTTAATCCGTCTGATCACAATATAATTTTATTTAAAATTTCTTATAATTAAGATAATAAAATAACATTCATGTTCCGTATCGATTGATCGATTTACATTTCGGAACATTTACACAACATGTTTCGGTTTTTATAAAACCATCATCAGGTGTAAAATATATCTAAGAACTTAAAACTCAATTATGATTTCTGTAGTTTTTTGGTGATGTTTCATTACGTTTGTTTTTCCATTTTGGGCGAAAGTGTTGTTTTTCTTAAATGTTATTAGATGTACATATCGGCCAAAGATGTAGGAGTGAGTGTCCCGATATGTCCAGAAGTACTAGTGTCTTCGAATAGGTGTGGGTATTGGAAAAACAAACGTAATGAAACATCACCAAAAAAACTACAGAAATCATAATTGAGTTTTAAGTTCTTAGACATATTTTACACCTGATGATGGTTTTATAAAAACCGAAACATGTTGTGTAAATGTTCCGAAATGTAAATCGATCAATCGATATGGAACATGAATGATATTTTATTATCTTAATTATAAGAAATTTTAAATAAAAAATTATATTGTGATCAGACGGATTAAAATAAATAATTGAGATGACCAACTATGTTTTTAATCTTCCACACACAGACAAAAGTGATGACATTTCAACTTGTTTATTTTGTCCTTAAATTCAATGTTAACAACGGATTGCAGATATGTTAATAACTTACTGAGTTTGTTTGTTAACCGTAACCGTAAAATGTCGAAACCAATGGTAATACTGAATTCTTGCATCCGTTTTCAGTTTTTGTAGCTGATGCACTGAGTCACATCGGTACACCCGTAGTTTCAGTTGTCTTGTTGGTCAATCAGAATTTGTTACCAATC
Organism: Zootermopsis nevadensis; assembly: GCF_977971745.1. NCBI lineage: Eukaryota > Metazoa > Arthropoda > Insecta > Blattodea > Termopsidae > Zootermopsis > Zootermopsis nevadensis. The sequence goes on from NW_028259160.1 coordinate 2,570,866, forward strand.
GGTGTATTGTCGTCTTATTGGGTGCTTCTTTATCAGAAAAGTAACATTCGAGAATGAACACACATTCTGCTTATGAATACATCGTGTTCGAACCTGCAGAGCTTCTTCGCAGGTAGGGAGAGCAGCGGCCTAGTAACAAGGGAGGTTGGGACAATCATAGGTGATTGCTTTTGGGTGTGCCTTGTAGTTAGTTACCTAGCTATTTTAATAAGATATTCAATTGACTTATTAGTTGTGGTATTTGAGGTTTTCACGGCTGTGAGTCTGAAAATTTCTGTCTTCTGGCTTATTACTTACTTTGCTAGCCGATGTAGATGGATTGTTAGATAGTTGGTACAAAGCAAAAATTCTCTGTGTTCCTACATTCGGGCTGGAGCATTTGTAAAGACTGCCAACCATCCACACTTCCATGCAGAACTCTATACTCTCCTCACAGCCGCCATGTAGAGCACATGCATGTGACGTGTCGCAACATGGCTGCTGCGCGTGCGAAACTCCACACTACGACTGCAACAGCTCACAAGGTTAAAAGTACTTTTCCGTTCTTTACAAATTCCTATCACAGCTCATCTGTTAGAGTTATTCTCACTTGTCTAAGCTTGTGATTGCAACATCCTTTTGTTTCGAAAGACATTTAATGACATTGTTTCAACTAACTCTGTCAAACACAGTCTTTCTTTCAAAAACTGATAGTCTTTTTGTTAATCAAATGTAATCTGAATATTGACCGTGTTCACAAGAGTCCGCTGATGGTTGCTATCCCGGGTCAGCTGACTCCATACAACTCACACACACTGTTTCGTCAACATCCATTTTAAAGTCTTCCCGTATCCAAGTCTTCCATGTTCCTTTCAGGATTTTCGATGTAACATATGTTTCCTCTCATCTGTCCCATGTGTGCTACGTGGTGCGTGCATAAGCTAATTGATTTATCAAAATACACACCATGCCTTGCCTAATTAAAAAAATTTAAATATTGCCTCTTCATCCAATCCATAGACTTCTTAGTCTGTACTTGTTCACACAGTGATGGATTTTATGCTTCGTGTAACGACGATGTCATTAGCACTGCCTATTAGCGTCGAATGATAATATCATTAATAAATAACGAATTGAAAAAGATACGGAAAACTTCGTCGTGACCAAATTTGAGTTATTAATCCAAAATTTACCTGAAGGGACTGAGGAAAAGTACAACCTCAGTCGAAATAGCCGGTGTCCGGGTTGAGATTTGAAGCCGGGACTTCTCGAAAAAAAAAATTAGTGCTCGGCCACGACGTTCGGCACGTGATGGGAAGAGGAAATTTTGAAAGAAGCGATAGGCTAATAGCGGAACCTATTCAGGTTCTGCGAAGCGAGGAATTAGAGCAGTGAAGGTACAGCATTAATAAAGAAATTGTTACATGAGACATCTACTTTCACATTCACCTAACATTCTACGAGCATTCACTAGTTCGACGCAGGGATGCCACAACTACAGGAAACAATTCAATCATACACACTTACTGTGGCCGATTATTTAACGACACTATATTAGGCTACCTGTATATATCACTGCCAAGACATGAGCATACTAACGCCACTATTTACAGAGTAAATTACACAAGCCAAGACTGGTGTTAATACTACTTAAGGAAATGACTTCCCTCAGGAGTATTTTTAAAATGTGCACATAAATAGAGCAGACATTACACTGATTGTGTACTGATGTAGTCCCTCTTTCGCAACTAATATAACCCAGGTAGCTGACAAATATCGCTACAAAAAAAAAGAATGATTTCCCTGGCGTAAAATTGAGTTGTTAAGTCCTAGGTTCTTTAACTATGTTTATCATCTGAATAAGTTATTTAGCTTTAAATGAGAGGCGAGGGGCGTGTTGCACGGTGACGTATAAATGGCTGCAGTTGAAGGGGTTCGTTGATTTGTTTCATTGTACTAACAATGTATCCCGTAGACAATTGACGAAAAGTAAGATGTCTGTACATCGTCTGGATTCGAATTGTGTCTTCACAGAATACAAGCTAGAAGCGCTATTCTTAAACTAAACTATTGAAAAGACAAAGTGGTACAGAATACTATTAATCCCTTTGTTGATATTAGAGGTAAGAAACAGTTCATTAATATTTTAAACACAGGTTTTTATACATGGAAGGGCTGGAAGCTGAGGGATTAAGGAAGAATTTGAGAACAGGGTACGTCCCCTGTGTAAGGGTGTATTTTACATGTTATATTAAAATGTTTCGTAACGAGGAGGGAGAAAAAACAATTTATATTATATATAATGGTTGTTATTAACGATGAAATATGTTATAAAAGAATTATAAAATTTATAGACGTTGTTGAGTTAAGGAATACAAAGCAATACTTGTATAAAAATTGATGTAAATTATAGAACAAATTTTGCAAGATGTAAGTGGGAATGTGGAAGGAGAGAGTAGGTTTTAGTTACAGAAAAAATATTTGTGAAACTGTGTAGCACAGTTTGAGACAGTTATATCAAAATGTCTGACTTCTGGGTTGTAGCGCCTTGTAGTTTGGTATTACTTTCACGACGTTTCAGAGCTTTTATTGCCTCCATCATCAGGGCGAACTCAACATTTCAGAAGACAGTCGTCTTCATGTATTGTAGGGTTATAAGAAAAATAAAACGCGTAGGAGGGAATATCTGTGTAGCAAATGGCTCAAAATGAGGTCTTGGCTTTCAAGATAATTTATTTTCCCCAGGCGATTCACAAATATACGTGACCTCCGTAGTCTTGTGTCTATTTGCTGACACAGGAGGCCGGAGTTGTGACACCCCTGTTGAGCACGGTAAATAACAAAAGCCTGTCGGTTAGGTTCCCGCGCAAAGCGAAGCAGGCGGTATCACTGAACACGCGTCCAGTGTAAGCTGACTTTCCCAAGCTGCGTCAATCCAAGCAATTAACGTTTGATTGTGTTAGAGTAAAGGCAAATGACGCAGAACATTCAGATTCTTCCTGACTTTTACCGACACACCCACCGTGGCAAGACTGCTCTCAGATGTGGTAAAGAACCCGAAAGGAAATTATATAATGAGAAGCTTCATGACTTCACCTAATATTATTGAAAAGGATGAGATGAGTGAAGGAATACAAAAGAAAGAATGGAAGGAGTGTAGAAACAAACGAAACTGAAAAAGTAACGAAGATAAAGCTGTCCCAGTGCGAGAGGTATTTATTGAGGACCTACTAGTCGCTCTGATGATTAAGAATTTCCGGACCTTATTTAAAATCAAAAATGTTCATTACCATATTCACAAAAGCCTACTTCCAAACCCTATACCCGACCAAGAAACAAAGTAGTAAAGAAATATGCAAATAAAAAATAAAATCAGGAATAAAGAGTATATTAATAAATTATGTTTAATATTATCTTATCAACATGACAACCAGGCCACAAATTCTAGACCAGGCCTATGTCCCGCGGGCTGTATGCGGCTCGGGGAACTATTTAACTCGACACCAGGGCCTGCGATAGGCCTTTTTAAGTATTTGTATTTTTTTATTAACCGTAATAATGTGGGCGTTGAGGTTTTAAAAATGCGACATATCAAGTATATACGATTGTGCGTGATATTCAATGCAGCAGAAATCGATTTTAGTAAAGGCCTATGATTTTTCGATTCATGCCCCATAAAAAAATAAGTTAGAATTTATATCGGTAAATTTTCAGGAAAATCGTGATTTACCCAAATCATTGTACCACGTCTTAATAATAAAATAACCTAGATTTGTATATTGGGTGCGTATATTTGAAATGTTGACCTTTTTAGTCCGGCCTGCGAGCATGACATTTATTGATCAGGTGGTCCATTTGCGTAAAATGTTATTGACCCCTGCACAGACTGAATCTTCTTATATATTTTGCATTCGAATAGGGCGGGGGACACGGTGTTACCATAAGCAAGGGATGGAGGAGGGAGTGTCGAGTTTGAACAAGATAAGGGCTGCATCCCGCACGGATTCGGCAGGTGTGTATCACAGTTGGAAAGCCATTCCTTCGCAAGAGCAGAAACATATAGTGTATTTATGGTCGAGATATAGCTCCATCAGTAAGTTGTCGATAAAAAATCGATCATAAAACCGATATATTTTGATACGTTTATCATAGTCAGGCAGAGAACGATTTAAAACGTTTTAAAATTATCATCATCATCATCATTTACATAGTATGACCCAACAAATTTGACGGCAATGGGCCGTTTTTGTGTTAAAGATTAATACAATTTATTGCGGCAATGTCTTAGCAAATCACATTGAAAGTACAATATTTATGTAATTCCTTCATAAAGTGTTCAATTAAATGTGAAAATATCTTTACGGCGACTGAAGCCAGATTACTGCCAAACATACCGACACACAGCCAACCGCTTGACTCCGCCAGACGCCACCCTAAGCGCCAAAATAGTCTCATTTGTATTTCTAACTACCAGAATCTCCAACGTCAGAACTTAATTCAATTTCTTATTCATCGCACGAACAGCGCACTCGTACAGTCAAGAATGACGGGTCTTGGAAATATATCACAAGTAGATTATTCTTATTAAGCCATGACAAAAACTATTTTAATCAATTAGTCTTAAATTATCGAGTACTAACATTATTTTTTGCCACCAAGGAATTCACAATTTATTAATTTTTCTTAAAATATTGGTTAAAGACCATATCGAATCCGATTATCGATATCTTAGCTCAGGGATATCGATATGGCATTGGCAAAATAGCGATTTCTTAAATCTCCAGGCATTAGTGTATGTATAACTTTCCTCTCGTTATTAAACGTCTTTTCAACAGCTTGGAATACACCGAGCCGAGTTGGTTCATAACTGTTGAAGATAAACTGTGAAATATTTAAAGAAAAGTATTTAAAAAGTAGCTGGGTCTGTGCAGGCTGAGTAAACTCAGAAAATACAAGAGCCACTTAAGTCGACAAACCTGGTTACTCCGTCCGCGATCGGAAGATTGCGTAAGACATACTTCCTGTAATTTTGGTAGAACCATTCGGTCACCGTGTCTGCTTAGAATCAAACCCTCGTCTCCTCGTGTCGTGTTCCATTTCAGACCAACTTCTTCTGTCCACAGTTTGAGTACATCTTCCAACAAAAAGTAAGGTGTCTGGGATTTGTCAGTCAGCGCGTCGACCCTCTATCAGTCTGGCGGGAGTTGAAGCTCTGCTGGCCGCCACGGTCTGGTCTCTGTCCAATTCTTTTGCTTTTTGTCCGGACTTCCCAAGTTGACACACTCGGATATGTTAGGGGTTCTAAAGCACGGGTGTTGATGACCAGTGTGATTTATCCTATTTAAACTAAGCCTGTCAAACGTGTATCTCTTTTGAGGTAAACTTTATCAGTCAATATCTGATCCGTTTTACATTAGAAGAGAAGGAGAATTTGGTAGAATACGATATTGAAAACATAAATATTCTCCACGTGTTTAAATTCCTGGTGATTTTCCAGGAGGGCAAGGCTCCTAAGAACATAAGCATCTTGAAGAAGAAGAAGAAGAAGAAGAATCAGGCCCTCAGATATCTAATTAATATAAATTTATTAAATATATTCGTCTGTGGGTTGTAATGCTTTGTGAACTTTGAGGAAGATACCAACACTAGAGGAAAAATCCTCTCCTCACGTTGGGGATCGAACCCCGGTCACTACACTGAGCTGCGCAGTGATGCTTAATTACGCACCATTTTATGAGGACGAAGGAGAATGTTTAACTTGACGTACCAAGACAAAATCACGGTACCCAGTAGGTAAATGGTCATATAGGCTCCCCATAATCGGTTTGAACTTTGGCGATTAAAATATCGTGTAGTGCCGCGAGTAGAACCAGTACAGATACAGGAAAATCGTATCCCTGGGTCTCACATACTCTGTTTACACCTAGTCATGTGATATCATTAGTATCTTAAAATTTATTTTGTATGAAAAGAACAGCGTACGATCCGAGAATTTGCTCGCAATGTTTGGGGCTGGCGCATTGTGCGATAAGGCACGCGTTTGCAGCTGCTCCATCTGTTCCCGACAACAAAAAGTAAATCCTCTTTCCTCTAGAAACTGTAGCAGCACAGAGGACCCCATTCTTCAGGACACAAGCGTCCCAAGACGAGCAGAGGTCATCAGAAATCAATCTAAGGAGTGTTTTTTTAAGAGCCTTCGAGATGTTTACAAGAAGTTAGTAACTCATATCATGGACAGGTGATGGCTCTCGGGGACTTCCCCAAGTTTCATATATCAGACCGTGATTTATTTAACGTCGATGCATCAACTTTACAGATCGATGAATCAGGAAATTGAAATGGACGAATTATTTTTCATAGTTCAGCAGCATAGCCCACACTACAGAGAACTATTTTAAGATTTCATTCTACATTCCCATGGAATAAGATAAAACCACGAAAACCCACTAACCCTTGCCTCCTGTCCACACTGACTGAACCTTAATCCCAATTGACCTTAGCGGTAACGGTGGATAGGTCATTCCTAAGTAAACCGTAAGAAATTTAATAAAAAAAGACCAAATATTTACACGCCTTACGCTTGAAGAACAAACTAAGCATTTGGTAAGCAGAAGCTTTCGCGTGTGAAGGGAGGCCAGGCTGCGTCACGTGCCTTCGATTGTTTTGACTGCCGGCGTTCCACAGTGTCGGTAAGACAGTACGTGAACATTCCGACTATCCGACCCAATACAAACATTTCTTAACTGTATAACTTATCACTTTGAGTTATCCACTATCTCACCAGCTCTGTACGAACGAAGTAAGCGGGAAGGTAAATAGCTGTCTTGTCATCATGTCAGTGAGACCGTGTGAACTTCCACCGCAATGACTTTCTAACAAATTGACAGATTTTCATTAAATTTGGTATGAACTACAACCGATGTTGGAGGAACACTATACTAGCCATCATTAAAATACATGCTTCAGGATCACGGAAGAATTCTGTCCCTTCCAAACCGCCGCGCGGATCTTGAACACCCTCCTAGACACCCTTGTTCGTGTTGCAACACTGTACGATTTTGATGTGGCCTTGAAACATGCAATTTTTGGGCAGCAATTATAATACCTTTTAATGCAGTGTCTGGGTTTTTGTATAGTAATCGATATTTTTAAAAAAAATATTCAACAACTGCTAATAAATTACATTCGGCTTCTGACTTGACGGCGATAACTAATGTACGTTTGGAACTACGCAAGTGGAATTTGAATGTGGCGAAGGTGTTCTGGTTTGTGACGTCAGTGACAAACAAAGTCAACGAGAAAATGCGAATTTTTCCGTTGTCTCTGAAAAATATAACGTAAATTATGTACAAAAATGAATCACTAAATTATATAATTATTAAAAAGCTATAAAACTGCCCGTAGAGAATTACAGTTTTTAGAAAAATCTTACTCGAATACCTGTTTTTTATTAAAAAGTGTAACAAATCAGCATGTAAAAGTGAAAATCATTACTTATCTTTGCTTATTGACGAAAGGTAGGAGGCGTTATGACGTAAGCGTCTGTTTTGCTGCGCTGTACACATGTGCTTGTACATAGCAGGCCATGGATAAATAATCACATAGACATATTAACTTCGAAGGCCCAAAATCCATGAACAGCAAAGGCCAGCCAACGAAGCTACAAACACTCGTTTATTATGTACATGCAATGGTTCTAGCTGGCCTCAGAGTGAAACACTTGAAGGGGGAAAGGCGTTATACGTGCTTCCCAGAACTTGTTGTGTTTCTACGCATCAAAGATAAAATATTATCACCATTTTAAAACAAGTAAAAAAAAAAATTAATAGTGCGACAGACGAATAAAATTAGATTAAGAGTAGAAGAAAAACACACAGACTGAGGTTGTTTGAGAAGAGGGTGTTGAGGGCAATATTGTGGCGTAGAACAAGTGATGGTAGGTTGAAGAAAACTGCATGAGAAGCCTCATAAATAGTGTACTGCTACCTATTGGTATGTGGCAGGATAATATTAAAATGGATTGTACGCATACAGAATATGAGGGTTGAACTGGATTGACCTGTATCCAGATGAGGACAGGGAAGGAACTGATATGAACATGGTCCAGAACCTCAGAGCTACATAAATTAAGGTGAATTTATTGACTAGCTAAGCGGCTATTAGTTTCTCAATAAAGACTTGGTTGCGGCAGTTAATTGGTTAGTCAGATTAAAGATATTAATTTTAAAAATGGTGTTTTTGAAAGTAGACCTTTTATGAAACTTTAAATTTTCAATCAGCAGCACAGGCCAATAAGTTGACGAACCTAGCAAACCCAAGAACTCACTGCTATTAATCACACTTTATAAACCGTCGAATGTCTTGGAAAATAGATTAAAATGTCATGGCGCGCTAGACTATAGCCTACTTTTACACTGACAAACTCCGTGGACAGCAAATCGACATAAATGAATCAGTCGCCTCTGACTCGATGTATCAGCTACAATGTAGCGTGTTGATATATTGTTGTGTAAACTAACACTGGTCAGCATTGGAGCTCGTAAGTTAGGGACAGCTGACGTTGCAGAGCGCTGATGTAGGTAGTGAAAACAAAAATTGAGAAGCTTAAGGCGGGTACAGACATCGCAAAGCTACATTGTAGCCACTGAACATAAACACATTGATGCTTCACACTACAAACAGGCTCAGTAATGAGAAGAAATAATACTCTGTCAACAAATGTTATCGTAAACGATAACTATAAGCTAGACTGGTTCAGAGCCTTGATCGTAGACCAAACAATAATGATATAAGGGACCACTAAAGAAAGCTTATAATGGCGGTGAGCGTTGAAATGGTTCGACACCGCGTGTATGAAACAAGGAACCATGAAGCTAAATGTTTAAGACAGGGGTTCTAAAAGCTCGGCCCTCATGTGTTTTATGTGGCCGAAGTGACTGTTTCTAAAACCTGTATGATAGATAATTTATGCCTGATATCAGAGAACACGTCTCGTTAATGTATTCAGTACCTGACAGTCTTAGTCGCTGTGAGTAAAATAACAGCTTAATTAAGAACGTTAAGTCAGATTTTAGACCAGCCTTATTAATGGAACACGCGAATCTCAGCGACTGAATATAACCCGGATTTCATATTCTGATACACTACACGGTATGCAAAGTTTTAAGATTATAAACCGGATGTTTGAAGTTACTGAAGCAAAAGTATCATTAAATATCCAGCTGATGACTGAATTTTTTTTTAAAAAAGATAACTGTTGAGTGTAAATAAATTTCCCTGATTTATATATAATCTTGTGGCACGCGAGTCGATTTGGCTCTCTGGTTGAGAACTCCTGGTTTAAGACAAGTCACCGTGTCACACATCCCTGAAGACCCACAAACTGAAGTTGAGTCTGCCTAATGTGGCAGCCACATAAATCAGCAATATTAATTATACTTCATTCTTTCTTTTCTATTCATTGTTATGTTTCCTTCTGTCTTCCTTCTTACTGTTCTTTCTCCCCTTGCTTTCGGTAATTCTCTTTCTTTCCTTCCTACTTTCGTTTCTCTATGTTTAATTCTTCCTCCGCATTTCCCCTTGCATTCATCCACTTTGCAGTGTCTTCTTCCTTCCACAGGCTCCTCAGCGACACAGACAAGAGGCCTTTCGTCGAGGAAGCCGATCGTCTACGCATGATCCACAAGCGAGAGCACCCTGATTACAAGTACCAGCCCAGACGCCGAAAAGGTTTGAAAGGGGGTAATGGTGGTTCAGCGGGGGGCTCGTCCCCTCAAAGTCAACAACAGGGCCAGCAGCAGACGCAAGGCGTCGTTTTCAGGTGAGCGACGCTCTCCGTCCCTGTCCACTAGACGTTAGTTTCGTCAGATACAGTTACAACGAACCTTGAACCGCATTATTTTATAACTACCCCAACTTTATGCCGTCCTACGTCTTGAGAAAGCTTCATGCAGATGGCCAAAAAATTTATCGCGAACCAGAAAATTGTTTAGTGTGTTTATAAAAGCGCCTGTGACTGGATTCTATCCCGAATAAGATGAGTTCGTCTACTTATCCACGCCCTACGTTGTTAATGCACGCTTTAATATGGTCCTCGCAACTACGCCGACGTCTTCCAAGTGCTGTAATTTCTTTAGGAGTTCCAAACAAAATTGTACATGGATTTCTCAGCTCTCATGTCCCACTCATCTCATTCTCCTTTATTTGAAAGCATTTGTAACATTTGATTACGAAACTCCTCATTTTGCAATTTTATAATACCTCCTGTAATTTCCCCTCTCTTAGGTAAAACCACATTCAGTTACACAGAAGAATATTTCTGACGTATTTGAATCTGTCTTCCATAATCTGGTGTTATGAAGCAACCGTACTTTAAAAACCATACACGATTAAGCCACTCGCCTTTCATTGCCACTTAGCTTTATGACTTTACAGCGTCTTTTCAGGTGCAGTATTTTGTGTGTTCATTGCATTTATCTACAGTGTTTATGAAGATCTTCGCCATAGTTTTAACCCACAGTTCTTTGAGGTGGTGATTTGGATTATGGTCTCCTGGGTTAAGAAACCGTATAATCTTGTAAGGAAATTATTTCCTCCTTCAAGGTAGATTAAGGGGATAGATAATTCACTTTTAAATATTGTTTGGTATCCACTTAGGATTTTAGTTTCCTTTTGATTTTGCGAATGACGAAACTTAACATAACCTTCAATAACCATAATCCGTAATTGTTGACATATGGTATTTTTACATCCCATTACACAGACCTGAGTCACCGCCCTGATGACGGAGTCACGGTCAATTTCTGTTTAACTAAATGCCGAAATAATCCAGAAGACAGTCAGCTTCATATTCGTCGCTATGGGAACCTAATGTTGTTTCCCGAATTATTCCCCTCAGCAGGTGCAAGCAGGAGGACTGTAGTCTAAGTGGAGGCAAGCCGTCTCCACAGAGCCTCGCATCAGGGTCCCCACACAGCGCACAAGGGCCCCCTACACCCCCAACAACCCCCAACGCCGGCGGCGACAAGAGGGCAGGAACAACCTCTTCTGTTGAGCATCACACCAGCCCCTGCGGTAAGTGTCAATTCTGTGATACGTCTAACGTTAACCATGGCAACTGCAACTGAGTAGTAATCGGTGGTGGTTTGTTTTACAACAGCCCTCTTAGCTAGTCGGTATCGACACATTTCGCTTGATAACGTAATTACAATAAATTAATAACATGTTTATCGAGCAGAACTCCGATCCCCTGAAAATGATATTATGACGATGATTATTGTTAGTATTGTCGTATTTAAAATATGAGTCAGAATTAGAAAACTGTGCATTATTTCTACTGCCCTCGTTAAAAGAAATGCAACTTTTTTTAAAACCTGTTATGAAATATTGTGATATAATTGGAGAATTTCATTCATATTTGTCGTGCTACCAAAAGTAATAGTCCGTAAGAGAATATGGTCTATTCTTAGAGCTACTTCGCGTACATAGTAAATGCCGAAGAGCCTTTGCATTGAGATTTGATCAGAACACAGGCAAAAGATGATTTTGTCTCGTCCAGGGAAGGACAGTGAGACATTGTAAGATTTGGGGTTCTCACAACTGTAAAAATGTCAATGTTGACTTCTAGGTCGTGACATCGTGTGGACGCTTTTTCGGATAAACATATTTTCTCCATCTACAGGGCTATATTTCGTCATGAAGACGGAGACGGTATGTTTTCCCGAAACGTTGGCATCTACCTTTCAAGTCCATACATAATAAGTTTCGATGTTGTGAGATCTTTCATGTGAATTTGTCTTTCTTAAGACCGATCTGCACGTGTTCATTCTTACGACATAATACAATGTACGTGTAGGCCACCACATTTTGCATTTTCTACCGCGTCTGTGAAGAATTACGCTTGGATCTTTCGTCTCACGTTCTGAAAGACCAACATATACAGGCCTTTTCGATTGTAAGTCCTGAAAGCCGCAAGAAATAGCAAACAGCTAGCAAAACTGAAGAGAAACTCGCGCTGATTGGTTCAACCCTTGACATATCAAAATCTTTGCTACCAAGCAATTGCAGAATAAAATGCTTTGTTATAATTTGAGGTAAATGTTCGGTAAGTTTAGAGCCAGTTATATCAGAATCAGGTTATTCCTTTTAAGTTACGATTCTCTGGGCTCTAATACGAAAACACTGAACGTACAGCTGAAATGTTCAATGAAATAAAACTGAACTTAGTTGCAAGAAACAAATTCTCCTATTTTAATTTTACTGCTCATGTACTTGGTTAATAATCTTTTAGGACCAAGTTTAAGGTGCATTTCTTCCCCAGGGTCAAATGAACATCGTCACCAACATCATTCCCAGCAAAGCATTGACTTCAGCCGAATCGACATGGATGAATTAACATGTGGTGGTGATGCAATGATGATACCAGAAGACGAAGCTCTTGTGGATGGTTCTGAACTTGACCAATACCTTCCACCAGGCGGACAGCAATCACATTACCTGTATCACAACTCTGCACCTCCACCACACCATCTGTGGTCCATTCACAAGCCTCCAAGCGAAGAAAATCCCATTGAACCTCAAGAATCAAACAACAGTCACACAAAACACACCAAACGATGCATTGAAACATCTGCGACTCTGGAGTACCCCTATAACAATTCTGATGACCCTCTTGCACTGCAACCGCCACCTTTAGTGAGATACCACGAGCTACAACCTTCATCAACCCTTATCAAAACAGAGAGGGAGGTTTATCATCAAGGCGTGCCAAATACTGTATCGACTTCATCCGCACCAACCATGTCATATCATCCAAGTTTGCCACTTGTTCCAACTCCAAATTATTACAATTCAGGGACTGGTAACTCTACGATGAGTGCTCCACATGGTCAGTATCTGCAGTCATTGCCAAGTTACCACCAATACTTTCAACAGAGAGGATCAACAGTGTTCGGAAACTCGGCAGACACAGCTTGGTCAAATTACTCATATGTGTGACACGAATTTGTGACATGTTTTAAACCAAAATGCAAACTCTTATGATCTTTATTTTGGGTATTTTTATGTCTCTTAAGAAAATCTTAGAAGTAAACAAAGTTTACTCAGTGTTGAATCCACATACCATTCAAGGGCCTCGAAAATATCAGAACTGAGAAGCTAAAATTGATAGCATTCCTGATCTTAGTGTTAAAAACATGGAAGTCCTATCGAGTTCAAGTTTAAGTGAAATCTATAACAATACCTGAATAACTGAAAATATTTCTATTGTGCTTAACAGTGTCACGACCGACCTGTCGGTCTTCAGGAGAAGCAGCCAAGTGAAATCTGAACGTTTTGGCCAAATTTGTCCCAAAACCTGCTGCAGAAACATCGCATCGACTCACATAAAGGTTTGGTGAATTCATCTTAATGTATAATGTTTGTAATATTGTGGTAGTCATTACCAAATTGCATTCTTCAAGGCCACGGAAGAACCTCCCCCCCCCCCACACACACACACACACACACACACGAGCGGATGAAAGTCGCCAGTATAGAGTTGGTAGCTTTGATACGCTGCGATTTCAGCTGTCTTCACTCGCCTGTGCTCCGATATTTGTGTAGGATTTCGCTGCGACCTTGAAGCTTACAACTTGGTGTCGGCTACTATTAGAGTAGGTAAGTCAATATAATTGTAGCAGACTGTACATGTCGCCACAACGCTGGTAGCAGGAACTTCTATTATATTTCAGATTCATCATACTTCAGTGAATATTCAAATTAAAATACACTGCAGCGCTATAATGTTGAAGATGTCCCTTGTTTCAGGTATCCATATTATATTAAACAATTTCGAGGTTTCGTGTTTGAGTAACCTTCATTTATATTAATATTTATATTCATTTATTCAAATTTCATAACACGTAGCACGACTCATTTTATGGTTATTTTAATACTTTTTTGGAGGGAAAGAGACAAGGTTACGAAAGTGACAGCGATCTGGATCGAACCCTCAAAACACTAATTTTGAACTTCCCTTCTGGACCAACAAAATGTATACTAAACACATTTCAGGCAATGGGCAGTGTCACAACTTTTTAAAGTATTTTTAAAATACGGGCCTACTATCAGATTCAACATGAAAAATTACAAGAACTTTTGCTGGGCGGCTTGGTTAGATCAACCAGACAGCAAAATGTATTTGACTAAGAAGATATCGTCACCTGATATAGCAGCGTCAAACAACTTGGGAACGAAATGAGAGGGCTAACCTGTGTTCTTACTACTTTGATAGATACACATATTCCATGAAAGTTTTGTTTTGTTTTTCGTAATTTTACTAGCCGGAATATTTGTTGGTATGTAAGTCATTACACTTGTCATGGCCACAGAGATGGTTAGTACCGCCTCAAGTTAGTACGCAACAAGCAGAGAAAACAAAATAAGTAACAATTAATGTTAATTAGTCACTTAACTGAGCAAGGTGACCTCCCAAAACAAACAGAATTATTCCTTTAATTAAATTTAAAACATTAATGCCTCTTTTCGGTAGGCTACGCATGAAGCCCTTACTATTCAATTTTGTATTTCGTCTTAATTGTTTTAATTAGTATTGTTTATTTAAAATTTATTACAGTTAACTCTAAACAGGCAAGGTGCTGCCATAGCTCAGGCAGTTAGACTCTAGACACTAGATGCTAGACTCTGACTTCAGTGCGGACAACCTGTTTCGATTCCGCGTGGACAAAGTAGCACTGGAGCATATTATACTCCGAGTTTTTTTTTTTTTTTTTTTTTTCCATGCTAATTATCATTCCAACATTGCACTACCCTTATCCAAGGGTCTCCGCCCCATAAGGTGCTCGACAGCACTTGGCTAAGGAGTTGGTATCCGAGTAAAAGTTATTTAGCTTTTATAATAAATACAAACGTGCAATGTACATTCTTCGGGTTTATTTTATATATGCATTATCTAATATCACAGAATCTCTAATCCGTACTCGCTCTACGTTCATTGGAATTTTTTTTATATATAAATATGTCCCTTTCACAAAACGAGGTGTTAATGTACATAGGAATTTTGTTTACAACAGTAACGGTATTCAAAATTAATTTGATATTTCATATTTAAATAAACTTATTTCAGATCAAAAATTGTTTGGGCTTATTATATGAATATGTACGAATATTTATAAACTTACTTCCAAGCCTGTACAACTTGCGCCATGTTAACGTGTGCCTGAAACAAGATGGCGTGCTCTACCGGGGTGGTCTAAAGTGTATGTGTTAAGTACACATATTGCGTCATAAGACTTCACAAGTAGAAAGGACGTGTACCACTTGAAAAAACAAAAAATTCAAGTGTCTGTAATATGTTCTCTTTTCTTTAAAAAGCATTAGCTGCAGTTAAAAAGATAACAAACAGCTTTGACTTATACTGATTTTTTCATATTTACCGTAAGTCAGTTCAGGTGATATAAATAAACCAACTCAACAAACACCAAATAAAATTTATTTTCAAGTACACTTATTTGTTCTGATGATGACGATAACACGTATGCTGGATTCCAAATTAGTTACGGGCAGACGACGAAAGTTATATGTATTTCATAGCTTCTAGAAATCCACAGAAAATGTCAGGGCTCTTAATGCAACAACTTCCATCCCGTTCTTTCGGTACAATGTCGCAGTACGAAGGGCTCTGTGTCTTAACACCGGACAGCGCTTACAAACTGACGAGATATATTCAGCATTACACGGGAATCACTTTCCTGTCCACGGTCGGCCTAAGTCCTAAAATTCTAATAATGTGTTACATTAAAATAACTTAAATTTTCTTAGGGATTTGTTTCGTGTCAGGGGCAGAGCGTTTATGTTAACTGTATTAGCTCAGTGAACAGTTTGAAAATCTAAAAACAAAAAAACAATTGTCTTACTTCTGTGGTTCAGTCATACTACACATATCGAAGCACTGTAAACCGGATTGTTAGCCAGCTGTAACCAACTAGCCGGTCAGCCAGCTAGTTCGGGTTTAAATTTTACGCCATTTAAGGACATTCATTAAAATATCAGCGATGTATAAACCATTCTTACAATCTATCTTCATATCAAAGGCTAATACAAAGAACTGGATCTATATGTTAAATAATAAATAATAACATTATGGTAGCAAGTGATGAAAATAAATATGACAGTCTGATACAAAATATTCAATGGAAATTTCACAGCAATGACACAATATTACACGGAAACAATCTGAACAAGTTAAAATAAGGCGAACACCTTTAAACTTAGGTTAAAACTTTACCTCGTGATTTCACAAGAAACTGTTTAATGGGAGAGTCCCCTGAAGTTTTAAACCCACAGCGATAAAATAACCATCAAAATAAATCAAACTAACAGATTTTGCTTTAATACGACACGATAATTATCATTCTAACTGGAATAGACTGCGCTAAATATTAGTTAACAAGCTATTTAACTCAGTTTTAGGATGCAACTAGACATTACTTATTTCGAAAGTCAGTAATGGAGCTCTTATACAAACTATAGATCCAGTGATAGGGCTGTTGTTGTTTTGTTTTTGCTAAGACTGTATGTCGTTCGGGATCGGGTCTGTACATAAAACAGACCGCCGCCATTGCTCTGACGTCACCATCACATTCCACACAGAAAGGAAAGTAGGGAAGAGAGCAATTAGACTTGAAATAAAGAAAGAAAGAGAAGAAGTAAGTCTAAGGCAAAGGGTTTTAATATCCCTCTAGTGGGTCTTCGTTTTGCTTTCAACATAAACAGAACACGGGCCTGCTGAAAGTGAACATAAGTGTGATGATGTGCAGCGTGTGGAGCGCGTACTGCGGATGACAAGTCAAAACAAAATAGAATTGAATTTTAAATATTACACTGGACAAACAAAAGAGTCGTGTTTTGAACAACAATAAAGTGGGATATAATGGAAGCGTCCCAAAATTTGGTCAAGTTTTTTTTTAAACATTAATTCCTACATTCTGAAAATAAGATACATGAATCTCATAGCTGTGTAATGATTCAAACAGCTTTCATTATTCATTTAAAACCTCGTACATTGGATGTAACAATGTCAAATCAGAATGCAATGAAAATTTTGATACTTTCCACAATTAAAACACATCGAGTCAAATCATATTATGAAAAAAATTCTAATGTTGATTTGTGATAAAAATTACGTTGAAATTTTGAATTAACACTCAATTACTATAGTGTCAACATTAAAATTAAACAATCGAATTTCTCGTATTTCACCTTATAACTTGTGATTTTGATGAATATTACATCAGAGCTCATAATCGCTTTCTTTCAATTTACGTTTAAAAATTGTTTATGTATTTCTATATATATTAATCGGATTTGAGAGAATATACATTTTCTAGAATTGGTCCACTTAATCACAAATAAATCTATCTAAATTTTCAAATATTTCCAAAAGAAAATCATAAATGGCTTTTTATAGGGCTACGGATAGTATAAATGAAAATACTTTTGATTAATTGCATCGAATATGCAATATTTCAAAATACAGAATACATAATATACACGATTTGAATCTCGTAACGCATCATATATTTAATATCCTTAAGATTGTTGACATTTTGAATACAACTTACGTGGTTTGTACTATATAAATCCAATATTTCGTGTAATTTGTCTCGAAGATTTTTGACGTAATGGCTAGTACAAGTAATACTTAAATATTTCTTTATGAGACTAATATTTCAAAATATGCAGTACATAATATACAGGATCTGAATCCTGTAACTATCATATATTTAGGACCCTTAAGAATGCTGACCTTTTTTATACATATTTTTTACTCTTCTTGTTGAGCTTTCATTTAACTTATATGGTTTTTATTATACATACGAATCTCATATTTTGTAAATCACGTCTTAAAATAGTTTTCATATTTTGGCTAATCCAAGAAACACGTCACTAATTCTTCAATCAAAATTATTAAAAACAAGAGACTCATATGTCAGAGGTAATTGACACGTAAGCCCAATGTACATTTCATGAAGATAGTTATTCAATAACTAGATTATAAAATAGCTCTAAAAACACAATTGAGTACCGAATCAATAATTAAAAGCTTCAAATGTGTTGGCCAGTTCTCAAGTGTATTAGTGATCGTTCTCATATAAAGTTTTGTTAATATTTGTATATAAATATTCGAAATAATTAAATAAAAATGTTGTTTACTGTAAAAGTACATTTAATGTATTTTCGTATGATATAAGCATCATGTCAGTAGCAAAATCCATCACCAATGTGTCTTAAGGATTTACTATTAATTCTATTGTGGTAATAAAACTTTTAAAGTAAATGCTATTAGCCATCATTCATGGCAATTGAACGCAATGAAATCTCGGGCGATCAGATGTATAAGATAGATGTTATCATGAAACTTGTCCGAGGCTGTTCAAAACATATTACAACGCCATTTTCATACGGCTGATAGCCCGAGGAAACCTCATTGTACTATTTTTAGGTCAGCTCGAACTACTGACAATTTTTATAAATTTACATATTTTTACCAATAATTAATTAAATGAGCTGGAAGAAAATCTTGATCTGATTATGTTAAATGCTACTGATACAAGTGTTGCATATTTATTTGTAATCACGTTTATTTCAGTATGTTTGAAACGTAGTGATGTATTAGTGCTAATAATCTCTTTTATAGGTCACAGTTATTATAATTGTTAAGAGAATTTTATTTTGTAAAAATAATATTTGCTCGTGAACACAAGCGAGCGACTTAATATTGTAACAATTTTGTATCAAAAATAAATATTTTAGAAACCCATTTCTTGTACCAAATATTTCCAGGGAATGACATTTTGAATGTAGCAGAGACTAGATGTTATGATGGGAGAAATTATAAATTAAGTGAGAAGCAGAGACCATTTAGTAAAAATGGCTGTGAATTGAAGTAAATCACTAAAATGTGTTCTAGAGACTCGGGTTAAAAAAAGAAGGAAATTATTTACAAGTTCAATAATTGCAGCACTGGCCGAGTGAGTGAGCAGGGTTGTTTTTTGCCTACGTATTACGCTGATAATATAATTATTCTCTTGTGATCTAGCTTCCTTCGTACATGTTACAGTTATTAATGTGTAATTAGTAACAATTAAAAACCGAAGATTAAAAATTTAATGCGCGTGGAAAAAATTTAATAGTGCAGTTTCAACACTGCATCAGTCAATTTCTTCAGTTTTAAATTATAGACCAGTTCTTGTCAATTTACCAAATTCTTCTTCCAAATAGACTCTTATTTTTTGATGCAAATAGATATGTAAGTCCCTGCCTTGGTTATAAAATCTCACGGGAAGTTTAAGCCATTAATATTATACTGTTTTACAAATATTTAATGAAATTGGAACAAGGCAAATACAAAAATATGATTAATGCGATTTAGAAAGCGAGAAAGGAACATTATCTAAATTTACTCACATCACTGCAGTGCGTGAACTTGGGCGGAAATTGCATGGGAAATGTAATCATTGCAGAGCAAATCCTTATCTCTGTCCAGTCTTTTAGCACATGTGTTCTCCCAAGAAAATCTTCTCAGAAAAAACTTGGCAAATATATTTTCTATTGACATAAAATTCGCCCCAATGTTTACTAATGTGAAATAAACTGATTATTTTACCTCGCGTTGACAGATTACGAATTGCGCCAGGATCGGTCATAGACCTAGAAACGTATTGGCTGCCTTCAGCTGCAGCTGCTGCTACTACTACTACTACTACTACTACTACTACTACTGCTACTACTGCTACTACCACCTTCCGCCTTATTAGAACCCGAAGGTCCATTACAAATGGATTTCAGGTTCTTACTGCAACGACTATTAAAATGTCTTCTGTCTTGTTGCGCTGTGTAGTCTGGTAGAAGCTTACCGACGTTTCAGAATTGCTTACTGTCTCCATAATCAACTCAGAAGCCAGTCATCTTCGTTCATTACAGTGTTAACAGAATCCCACAAATATGTCATATCTTAAGCCATGTAAAATTAGTCCACACCTTTGAACCCTACTTTCCAAAGATCCAGTTTCTTTTCTCCTATCTGTGTCTTGGTGTCCTTAAATTGCACCTTAAGTTATTCCTAAAATAATTATGTATCTTGCATTAAACTATGCGTGCTGCATTTACATTAGTATTCATAAAGTATTATTATATTGGCCAAATAACTTGTTTCCAATGGCCGTTTGATAATTTCTCATATGATCACGCAATTCCCTGTATTTTACTATGTCCACATCAGCCCAGAAACAGATTAATTCTGTTTACTCTGTTTTCTTAAACATCCTATTAGGTGTTTCTTATTCTCAGGTTTTCCAACCGAATTCTTTTCACAATTGTCAACCCTTATGCTTTCTACATGTACAACCGATCCAATTCGCAATGACTTGATCACCATAACATTTTCCGAAATGTACCCTCATTATTTAGGTGGGTGTCTTATAGAATGTTGCGTCGTGTAGTCTGGTAGAAATTTACCGACGTTTCAGAAGTGCTTGCTGTCTCCATCGTCAGGTCAGACACATCGCCCTGAAGATGGAGGCAGCAGGCAGTCAACTTCATAATCGCATCCATGGAATCCGAAATGTCACCTTTTATTATTTATCTCCAATTCATATAATTTTCTTCGTTGCTGTGTTACTTCTGAAAAATGATTTAACCCTCAAATTCCCTATTTCACAAGCCCAAATCTTATCATTATCAGACTACTGTTGGAACTAAATTATTGAGCAACTATATACAGGAACATAAGATATGTATGTATCGTGGGAATTTTCTAATGTTCGAAAAGAGGAAAACAGGAGACTAAAGCAGGAGTGATAAGATTACGTGAAGAAATACAGCGAAGAGCTCTGTGGGTGAGTCGTTCGTTCAGAGTTCCCACAGAGCAGGCGAAGTTTTATAACGTATAAACTACCAAGACTCCACCCTGCCATCACCTCGCCTTTCCAGCCATTCTCTTACCTACCGCTGATATAAATGTCAATCATTAATCTGTGAGAATATTCCTCTCTTCTTTTTCTTTGCCAACAGCAACAGATTATGTAAGTATTTTGTGATATTTCTACATGCAGGATTCATAAGCATATATCAATATTTGGTTTCCTGTTATATCCAAAGGAGATGTGGGTTAATCCCAGACAAACTCTGTTTGTTTTCTCTTAGAGCGGGGATTTCAAACCTTTTACAAAACCGGGACTGCATTTACCATTGCTTATCGATTCGCGGGCAGCAATGTTACAAATGAGAACAATTTTATTTAAATTTCATAGCAATTTATTAAACGTGATCTAGGCAACACGGAGTTTTCCTCCGTGGCATCCCAACAATTACTCCATTCACACACAGAAGAAGGCAATGGCAAACCACTTCTGGATCATCTGCCAAGAACGTATATGAACAGGTCCCAGTCCGAGAAAAGGATGGAAGGATCCTGTTCATATGGACCTGTCGTCAGACAGAACACTAAATAAATAAAATACTAATTGATTTCGGCACACAGGTTCACATATTACTCAATAGTTATCTTCAACAAAATTACTCATTACTTGGTTATTTTAATTCACTACTACCTTACCTTGACCAAACTTTCAATATGAGGTTTAACGTATGTCGTTGAAATTTTTCCTAGTTTTTGATCTGACTTAAATTGAACAATTGCTCACGACAGGCACTTCCAAATAAATACATCATTAAGAAATTGTATTTTGATATGACGTAAGTATTTTTCATCATACAGATTGACAGTATTAGAATAAATAGCCCATAGACTGGTCATAGAAAACGCTTATACAACAAGTAAAATTATAGTTTTCATATGCTAATTTTAATCTGTGCGTCTCAGTGGCCGCGTGGTCGCTGGGACTGTGGGTTCGAATCCCACTCAAGCCATGGATGTTTGTCCGCGTTTTTCTGTGTTGTGCTGTCCTGTGCACAGGTAGAGGCCTTGCGACGGGCCGATCCCTCGTCCAAGGAGTCCTACCAAAATGTCTATAGATCAAACCAACGAAAAGTTGGGACCCGCAGTGCTCAGGCATTGAAGAACGGGTCGTATAAAATAATAAATTTTAATCTTCATATCTGTCGACTGGAGACGGGACGATAACAGATTTTGAAGGGAACAGTAAAAATCACACCCAAATTTAACGTCACTTATGGGTTCATTACTAAGTGACTTAAGTACTAAGTCACTTAAGTTGTTGTTACTGAAAACAGAAGTTCGTGTATGGATTACAGTTCCCGGAATTCGGCAACTAACACAACGCGTAGTCATTCATATTTCCTGTCCAGAAATCAGATCGACAGATAACAATAATATATATGCCATGTAACCTAATTAAATTTAAGTGATGAAAAAAATTATGCAAAATGTCAACTGTACAGCGTTACAATTTTTTGTATATGAATAAAAAATATGAAAACAGGGTTACTTAACGACGCTAGTTCAACTATGGGTTTTAGTGTCAGACATGGAGGTTACGATGATCCAAGCCACAATGGCCAACCAACTCCACGTCACACGGTCATCCTGAGTAGTACATTTTAGGCAGGGGGTCTTCAAAGTCACGACCTTACTTGAAACGGGCGAAACGTTCGTCACCGTATCAACAAAATACCGCAAATGCACCCTATGCAAGAGAGCTGTATCTAGCGCGCCCCTTCGCATGTAATTTCTGAAAGACAGATTTTAACAATCAACTTTTTATCTATACCTCAATCTCCTGCAATCACTTTCTGTTAAGGTTTCGAATCAAAATTTTGTATAATCTTTTTGTTTCCCACAGATCTCATTCTTAATTATTTGGTCACCCTAAAAGTTGTTCCCATACTCCAGTCTTTAACCAGATCCGTTTTAATTGTCATAGTCAGGAAGTATTATTACATTAAGAAGATATTTCATTCGGGAAATGTTTATCACTGAGATTTTTTTCCTTATCCTTACCTGCCCTAAAACAGGAGTTCTCAACCTCTTCAAAAACTGAGACTGCATTTACCTTTGATTATCGACTTACGGGCCGCAGTGTTACAAATAAAGGCAATTTATTAAAAATTGTATCAACTTTGGGTAATATTTTAAGGAGAATCACAAAGGCGTATTGCTCAATAATTTTCTTCAATAAAATCAGTCATTATTTGCCAGTTTATTTCTGTGCCTTAGCTTGGTCAGTATCTCTACATGAGCTTTAATTTGTGTTGCTATTATTTGCATATCATTCCAAGTTTTTATCAGACGCGTCCTAGAAATTAATCTGACATTCTTCACTAAGTCGAACGAACAATTTCTCAAAGCGGCATGCACTGCCAAAAAAGACATCATTAATAATGTGTCTTTTACGCGTTCTTTGCACTATGTGTATAAAATTAAAGCATATAGGGCTGGTAAAGTCTGTCTGTCTGTCCGCATGATTCAACTCGAGAACCGCTGGACGGATTTGGATAAAATTTGATGTGGGCGTTATGCCATTGGGAAATTCCGTAAAATCTTACTTTTTAATTCCCTATATTTGGTCGTTCCAACAAGATCAAGGGAATAAATTTTATGACTCATCAATTTATAAACCACTCCTTCCTTCTGTAATTTGGGTTAAAAATTCTTCTCAGTACTTTACTCTGTATCAGCCTCAGTCTGTGTTACTCCATTTGGGGTGATGGACCCTTGAAGCGATAGATTCGACTATAATATCAAATATTAATGTTGACATGAAAAGAGTGACCTTCAGAATCTAAACAAACAATATAAATCAAATGTTAGAAGTTTTAAGTTCGACACGGATAATAAAATCAAAGTACAAACATTCGCGACAATTGCGATTACAAGACCGGAAACGCGACTTGATCCGTGAAGACACCAGAGTGACCCCTGGGCTAGAGGGTGCTGACCCTCGACGGCGACAAAACTGCTAAATCACAACCGACAAATCGTTTCTTTATAAGAGCGCGATTGGAACAAAGTTTCCATCTGCAAGCAAGAAACATTCTCCTTCATTTAAATATTTTAGTCTGTTTTACGTAACAAGGAATATTTTTAAAATGCATCATCTGTGAATACTATTCAAATGTTTTATGACGGTCAATGAGTTTTGACTGGGCACAGGAAACTTCTTCAATTCCACTTACACGCATTTTGTCTGTGGGGATTTGCAGGTAAGTTAGCTGAAAGGAACGAAGAAACACGTACGAAAGGAAAGTAGTGAAAGAATAAAAGAAAGTAATACAGATGAAAGTAACAGAGGAAAGAGAAAAATGGATGAAAGAACGAAACAAAAACAAATAAAAAGCAGTAAAAGACCAAAAGAAAGTAATAAAGAAAGGAGAAGATGAACGTAACAAAGGAAAGAGAAAAAAAATGGATGAAAGACCGAAACAAACGGGCAGAAAGGGAGAAAAGAAGAAAGACAAAAACAGACTTCACGTGTAGTAGACTACTTGGGATTCTCCACTTGTCATTCAGGATTTTTCACTCATCACGGGCAAGTGTACCCCCGTCTTCATAAGGTAGTTAAAGCGCTTATTTACTGCGTCCCCCTAGTGGGGTTAACACGACTGGCAGACGACTGCAACATTACCCTGACATTACCCCGTCCGCAACCTAAACCGACCCCATTTATTTACTGAAGGCGCATATTTCCTGAGAGACTGAGGAACGCTGAATTCATTCCCACATAAACCCGTTTATTTCTGCAAATATGTAGAGTGATCTGGAGGGCTCTTGTACAAACACGGTACAAAAATGTTGTTCATACCTGCGCTCTGCAGTTAAATGGAGCGGTAACACTTGAAGACTTGTGTTCGAATCTCAGCCGGGAGAGTAAATATATTGACAAGATATTCAAGATTGTCCTCAGTTCCTCCGGAGCGAAACTTAATAGTTCACGGCCGTCTCCTTCCTAGTAATTTCCCACTCGCCATTCATGATAATCATTTACACATGTCTTTTTGTTACTGCATAATCCATCTGGTTGAGTATTATCTTTAATTCCCATAAGTGTTCATCGCGAATTGGACATTAATTAGTATTTTTTTTGTATTTTATCGAAGTAAACTGCGTATTGTTAACAACTTCCTACCTCAAAAAATAAGTGGTAACGAGAATGTTTTAACGCAAAAAAGAGTCAATAACAAGCGAATGAAGAAATTTACGTAAAGAACTTCACAATTTGTAGTCTTCACTTACTATTTGAGAAAGATCAGATAATGTATGACATGACGTAACAGATCAGGGCTGGCTCAAGAACACTTAAAAATTCATGTTAATTAAATAATTTGTTAAGATGAGAACTACATTCACCTACTTCACATTGCAACCATTGAGGAGCTTTTGTGATAACGGTGTTGAACCCCCGGGTTCCTTGTCATTCGTAGTAAAGTAAAAAGGCAAATGACGAGCAGTTAACTTTTCTCAGGCAACACATACTTCTATATTTTTGACATATTTTAATATATACATAGGTTTTACGACTTCTGTCGTGCTTTTACAAGTGAAAGAGGCAATTCTACTGGCCATCATTATGCTTTCGAATCTGAGTTGAAATATTCTGTGCATTTTAACCCGTGCGACCCTGTGGCTGATCGTAAAATTCCCTACTCGAGTGTTGACAAAACGCTGCAGACAGGAACAGAGCTCAAGAGCTCGTAAAACAGCAGCACATGGAAAGTTTTTTATAGCCCCACCAGCATGCTATAACCCTCACCCCACCCCAGTCAATAAATCCCTGCATTTCAATTGCTATGTATGAATGTTGATAAAAAGATGTTGCTTTTAAATAAAAATCACACCCCACTTCACCATTTCAACAAGCGTCGTTTGATTGACTCCGCTAACACAGTCAGATTGCTACAATTTGTCTAAGGGCCCCCGATGAACTGGGTGGTTAGGGACACGCACCATCCCCACCAGAACACCCGAGACCTCAACTTCGGAACAGAAGACAAATGCACTTATTTATGTACACCAAATACTTGTCATTTTGATGCCATACGCAGCTCCAGAGTTTAAAACAATTTGGAAGTTAGAGCCCATACCCTACATTCATAATATTGCATTCAAATACAAATAAACAACTATGCAATACATTTTATAACCTGCATTAAAATAACTCAGAATTTAAACTACGCCGTCAGTAGCTCATACTATGCCTTATACAGAGTAGAATTATACAATGATTAATGAATAATTAATTTAAAATCATAACAGGTTGTCCCAAAAAGACATATACACTCAACTATTACATACGTCAGCAATGTTTATACAATTTTTTGGGACACTCTGGCGTCCATTTTAACACCATTACCACTCACGACCATCACATTCTTGTTCTTGAAGAGAATTTTACGTTTTAATACCTCTCAAGGCTTTGCAAGAACTTTTCTTGCAAAGCTTGGCCCGTAACATTCATTAAAGCGTCAAACTGTAGAAATTTCCCGTTCTAAGATGTTACGCCGTACGGTCTGATAGATAATGAACGATGTTTCAGAGGTGTTTGCTACCTCCAAGCACCTCTGAAAAGTCGGTAAACGTCTGCCAAACTACATGGCGTAACAACCCAGCAGACATTCACATTCATACTCGCCGCCATGAGAACCTGAAGTCTCGCCAATTGTTTTCTTTCTCCGTGGCTTCCCACTTGAAGTTCATTTAGGTTGGCACGGGTGCCATTGGTTGCTGATCCCTGTGTCATGGCAAAGAATCGATTGATTTGCGAGAAATGCTTTGGAACCAACTTCGTAATGAACATTACTTAGTATTGTTAGGTGAGCTAAATTTAGAAAGTTGCAATGGACTCAACACATTCTTGGAAATTCACATATTCTTATAGCAAAGTTCCTAAAACGGCCAATTTTAAGACCAAACGTGGTGTGATAATAATATTAAAATGGATCGTAGTGAGATAGTAATGATGCAGCTGGCTCAGAATCGTATCTAATGGCGGTGACGAACCTCCTCTGGTTTTATTTTCGCTCCTATATCTGCTTCCAACAATGGTAATGAGACATAAACCACATAGCTGTAAAATATCTGACAAGACAATCCCATCTGACAGACCTCAGCCACATCTCGCACTGGCTGACTAAAAGCGCGTCCATCTTTTGTTTTTGTTACGGGCTTTGCTGCTGGATTTTGTCACAGAGTCCATGACGTCACACTGGGGTGTGGTACCAGCGCCACTAGATATACGTTACCCTGGCAGAAGTATCGTTCCATTACGTCGGTGTATAAAATATTTATCTAACCTATTTGTTACGGCAACTAGCTGACTGTATGCATTGGCTTCCAGAAGTGCCGCTTTGCGTTGAACACATAAACTGCTCCGGTAAACACACGCTACATTTCCTACGATGATGACTTTTATGAGTTTCTTAAGAAACTGACAGTTGCTCAGCTATTTATAAAGTTTGCCTCTTTAGATGGAATTCGAGGTTAGTTACCGTAATCACAACAGCTCGCCATTGGTCACCCTATGACAGAAGAATCCAGTCCACACCTTTCAAGCTCTATTTATTTAAGATTAATTCTAATATTCCTTCTTTCAACAACTAAATTTTCAGAAAAGGTACTTTCCCTTCCGGTTTTGCGACCAAAATTCTGTATGGTTTTCTCAATTCTCCCATGCGTGCTACATGCCCCGTTCATCTTGTTCTCCTTGACAAGTCCCAAGGCCTGTGTGATAGTTCGTAAAGCAAAGAACTGGTTTTCTCAACCCGACTTACATAAATGAACGCTAAATATAGAAATGTTCCGTCATGTTTCCTCTCTAGAACAATGAACAAATCGTGATCAACTTTCGATTGAAGGGTGTACAGCAAAAGTCACTAGGAAGAAATCAATTTACGTTTACTCCTACGGCTGCAATCAAACTGAAACCGAAATATTTATTTTGCGCTAGTGTTGCTCTCATCCCATAGGTTTACACGGTTGTAATTAAAAATTGTCGTAAATTACATAACAATAACACGAAATTGTATTAATTCTTCACAAATTATTAGGTGATACGGAAGCACACTCGAATGTTCCGCGTTATACATTACTTCCTTACGAAACAAAAACCACAAGCAAATATCTCGTTTTCTATGGAAGTATATCGATATTTTAAAAAAATTATCAAAGATAGCTAATTCTTCTCATTGCGGTTTATCGAACACACGAGTAACAAATGGGTATGACGTCAGCAGTATGGCGTTGCCGCGCTCCGGTGCATGAATGGATTCTCACAAGTTGCTACGCCTTTGCAGTGGCTCGCCAGAACACTGCACGAAACATCAACGCTCACTGGGGTATGCGGGTAACATAACCTACTCGCGTGTAACTGCGCCTTCAACTATCACTATAATAAATTAAGATGGATACACGAAATTCCCCAGTTGCTTAATTACCGCAAAACGCCATGAAGACGTGTGGAAATTTTGAGGTAAAGCTTTATCTACGTATTCTGAAGCTCAGCATTAAATGATATTCGAGACCCTCTCATCTTCATCCTCATGAACATGGTCCTGTAGCTATTGGATGGGAAAATGAGTGGAATCCCGGTTGTACAGCTCTCCTGCTCAGAAATTAATACATAATACATTTGATATTGTGCCACGGTGGTCTAGCGGTTAGAAGACTGGCCTTGTAATCCTGGGGTCTCGGGTTCGATTCCCGGCGGTGCCCGAATTTATAATTTGTGTTGGGCAAGGCCGTGGTCTAGGCAACACGGAGTTTTCCTCCGTGGCATCCCAACAATTACTCCATTCACACACAGAAGAAGGCAATGGCAAACCACTTCTGGATCATTTGCCAAGAACGTATATGAACAGGTCCCAGTCCGAGAAAAGGATCGAAGGATCCTGTTCATATGGACCTGTCGTCAGACAGAACACTACAAATAAAAAAAAAATAACATTTGATATTACTACCAACACGATAATGTGATAGCAACTATTCACATGACGATGTAAGTTCGTTCCTTGCCGGTAGCTGAAATTAATAAATACCTACTTGTTGGTACGATGGTCTGAATATGAGAATCTCGTTTTTTTTGTTTTTTTTCATTCCGGGTGAGATAACTTTAGACTAAGACGCAAAAGTGTGTGTCATGTCAGCAATTCTAATGCATACTGTAGTTATCTGGACCGATAAAACACGTGGCCAGACTGAAACAGTCAACCGATGAAGCCGCCGACTTTGCGGTCATCGAAATCTGGTATCTGCTACACTTCAGATGACTACGACCGCTTTTTAAAGTGACCGCTTTGCAGATAATGACTGTTTCTTTTGGCGGTACACCGTCATTGAAATTTTCCTGCTTGTATTTTGTTGAGGATCCGAATAGGTTCGTCTGAACCAGTGTTTAAGCTTTTACTTTTTCCGCGGAATATTTTGACCAGAATAAATACCGAGGAAACCTATAACAGGACGGACAGAATTTGTGGGAAATTAATGTAACAAATGCCCTTGGTGCGGTAAGACCTGGCACACAGGATATAATTTCGTTTCGTTTTGTGCAGAAAAGAGTTTTGAACAGAAAAAGACTGTAGGTCTCCAAGGTCACTGTTGCAACAATACAAGATTCCAGGCACTCTCATGTTTGGGCCGCAAGAGGGTGGACATACAAAACACAGAGGTTTGGATTTAGTGAAGTGAAGAATTACAACTGTGCTATATGTTAACGCCTCAAAAAAAGTTGCTATGGTAACCAGATCACAAACAAACACATTAGGCTTTCTGTATTTACCTACGAAGATTTAAAAGAAATAAGTTCATAGCGTAATATTTTGAGCTTCGTAAGTCTTTTCGTAAAACTTCTGTATTTTATAATTAGGGCGACGATTCGCCTTAAATTTAGACAGCGTGTATCTCAGAAGATGCTTACATTCAGTCACGATTTCAATTATACGAAAGCAAATAATTCTACATTTGTGCCTTTTCAATTTGTGTTATATAAATATACAAAGAAAACGAGTCATACTTTATTTAAAATACCGGCTTCGACGAGACACCTGAGGACATAAGACTCTCACTGCCGGTTTTTTCAGTTACCAGCAGTCCACTGCTGGACACCCCTCAGGGCTCTGTTCAGGGATGGGAATATCTAATTAACGCCGCCACTCCTTTGAGCCGAGGACTACAGTCGTTTATTTAATTCAAAGGATCCTCGTCCAAGAGGGCTTGGTCTCTTCAAAATTTAAACCGAGTGACTCACATGAATGGGAACTATCGCCTATTCAACAATGTAGAACGAAGGAAGCATTGTTTCAAACTTTGCGTTTCAAATAACAATAATAATTATTATTCACTTCACTAATTTATGTGTTTTATAACAGCCAAATAAGGGTTTATCAACCAAGTACTAAAACAGCAGTATACGATCCAATATAATATCTACAAATAAAAATAAATTTGGATAAAATTAACAAATTACATGAGAGATACGAAGATACCATTAAAAATTAATCAGCGTCCAAATGTACAAAATAAAACCTACAGAGAAAGGACAATTAAAAGTTAAGAGAACGTTTAATCATAATTAATGTCATAAAATGTTAGTATGCGAATAAATCTTTGTTAAGAATCTCAATATTATTATAACTAACCATAAAAGTAGAGTAGTGTCTGATTATCCTCATTGGTATATTGATCGAATCAAATACTGAAGAATTTTGTTTCTAAATACAACATTCGTGCATTAATTTATGAATGAATGTTTCAAATACGTTAATCAGGAACATCATACAGGTACCGCCGCCTGGAAGATTCGACCAAACTAATGCGTCTTTCTAATTACTGCAACATATACTACCAATAAAACTTCTGCTATGACATGAGGCAGCAAATTCTGTTTGGACTGTTTCGAGTCTGGATGGGTCTGTCGATGTAACAAAAGTTCTAGGCAAATTGGAACCCTTTGCTTAGAAATTCTGGTCAATCTGAATTACTGGAGATCAGTGGTCGTAGTACTTCGTGACAGAATTTCAGCAGTCCAATAACTTTGTGTGGCGTGAAATCAATTATAAGAATTTTATTCTCCTATTTTCTTATTCGTGATACCTGTTGGTATTTTAACAAGAATGTACTGTTTTACAACGTAAATAGTGAATATTTTAGATTCATTTCAGAGTGGTCGAATATACTATGATTAACAATCAACATAATATTACAAAACCTTAGGTGGATTACACGTAAAATGAAAAGGTAGTTCCTGAAAATGATCTTCAGAAACTGAAAAATATCGGGCATACAATTGTCACGTGATTTGTTTTTTTGTAATTTGGTGGTTATTCTTGTATGAATTGCGTTTATTACAAAGGTGTTCATCCAAATGTCAAAATACTACGATATTTAAGACATGTTTAATGACGCCAATGAACACTGAATTGGAAAGGATGTTAAAGGTATTAAAGAAATAGGATACGAGGATGTGGAAGGATTCATCTGGCTTAGGATACGATCTAGTGGAGGGATTCTTTAAAACACGGCAATAAACCATCCAGTCCCATAAAAGAATGGAATGCTATTGATCATAAGTGCAACGATTAGTATCTCGAAGAACTCTTATCCACAGGATTAGCTATAAAGTGGTTGTTGCGATGTAGTCTGTAGGTCATTTTCTGGAGTTTGAAGGGTATTCGTTGCATCAGGACGATGATAGAGGCAGTAAGCACTTCTGCAACGTCGGTCGACTTCTACCAGACTACAGGGCGGTACAATCCAGGAAATAATCATTTGTAATTATTTACTGTTATAATACAAAAAAAAACAATTAAATTCTCAACAAAAATCCATTTCATAACAATAACAACGGGTTTTCTTTAATATAATATTTATGCCACTACAAACAAATGTATTGGTTTAATAAAAAAAATGAGTTCCCATTTTCACACTCATTTATTTTTGAAAACAAAATTTATGTCGCCCTCTGATACTGGATTAGTGGCAAACAAAATTTATTTTTTAAATTCATAGAGAGAGCAGAACCATAAAACGAAAGCAGGAAGTTCTTAGCAGCTAGAATTTCGTTGGTCTGATGTAAACGTCACGGAGCTGAGTGATTGTCTGGCAGGTCCAAGTTTCACAGACCACGCGATGCCAACCCCCCCGCCCCAACACACACACACACACACACACATTCGAGGAGCTACAGAGGGTCAAAATGCTGGCAACTTTCCTTCTTCTGTTTCGTCTGGTATGTGATCCCTGATCTGTCCCAGGACGACTAATAGTAGGAAAATTCAGTTCTTTGTTTTAACACACTCACTCAACAGAAACACAGAACAGTAAAACGTAAAATAAAATTGTCAGTGGAACCACGGTTCTGGAGAATCTGACGTAAATACGCCTATGTATTTAAATTATATTTAAGCAATAAATGCAATGAAAGGAAGTTTATATATTAGCTTTATGCTAAATATTCCCTTTATACATGCTTTACAATTAAGTAAATAGTTTGATTAAGACATTGATTATTTAACTTTAATTAGTTATGCTTAAGACGGGTCTGTAGTAGCTGAATGTAATGTAAAGTAATAATTCTTATATAAGATAAGTACCTGTGATATTGTAAAACGTTTTTACCAGCACAAAATTATCTACGACGCACTTCTAAAAGCGATTCACAGCTCAATGTTTCCCCAATAACGAAACACAATGCCGAGTAAACAGATGATATGACAATTAGTTTCTTAGGTAAAGGAGTAAAGAATTGTTATGCACGCAGGAGTTCATATAAAAGCTGGCCATTGTCGGTCCATATTTACACATTTTCCTAACGCTGTTTTGCTGAATGACCCTTCCGTATAGACGTATTTACGTCAAAAATGCGTATAATCACTCTAACCACTTTCTCGGAGTCAGAAAGTGACCTCAAAGGAGACAATTTTTTGCCAAAATTTTTCCAGAAATCATCAGATGTCATTAACAGCAATGACGCACCTAACAGAAGAACTATGTATTAATGCTCTACTCACGTAGAAAGTTGAACGACCCAGAATTTTATAAACATTCATATAACGATATTTCAGTGAAATGGAAATTTGTGACGATCTGGTATAAAAATAAAGAAAGGTAATTACTTTGTACCAGTTTCACATCGTAGTTCCTGAAATATATCTTACGTCTTTATTTTACTTGAAACGATTAAAAGAGTCGTCATGTAGCGCCTTGCAGAAAATCCCCGCTCTTTTAGAAACAAATAAGGACCAGTCAGAAGCCCGTGATAAATATTCTGTGAGTTCCAAAAACAAATTCGTGTCAGACTTTTTTATTTATTTATTTCTTTTTACATTTTGAAATTCTGTTATAATATGAAAGTTGCTGTTCTCAATTAAGCACCACGCCACAAAGACGTACGATATTCAACGGGCATTGCATTACGCATTACTCAAGGAAGTATCGGAAGCTGAACGTGACCAACCGACGCAACCCTACCGGGAATCAACCCGCGGTCTTAAGCCCCGCTACAACAAGGTTTCCCTGTTTTTTTCACTCTGAATCAAGAGGAACCACGAAGCTGTAAACTGAACTAACTGTACCGGATCCCCAAACATCAATTTAGGAGGTTGGGCGACATTTTGATTGTTCTGTAAGGTCTACGCATGACTTCTGTCTCTTACGTCAACCAGTTTGGTCTACCGGAAAATTTCCTTTCCAATGTCACGTCTCAGACATTATGAACTTCCATCGTTACTTAAAACAAAAAGCATTTATAGAAGGACTGTAATTGGCAGCCATTTTAAATATGACGTCTCGTTTACTATATATACAAAACACCCACATGAAACACAACACCAAAAGATCCAAAGAATGACGTGAACAACAAATCATTTCATGATCCCATATCATTAGATGCTGTAAAACTGTACAGCTGAAACAGCGTAATTAAACGACAACGTTTATAAGAATCATGGTAGGAAATATTATACACTCCTCAAAACAATTAAGGGGCCAGGATTCCATATGGTCGTAAATTTTCTTGGGATTTGTCAAATTTATTAAAATGTTGGTAGTTTAGAAAATAGACCTTTATTTAAACAAAAACAGGCCTCTTTGTAATAGCAAACACAACTAAAGTATTGTTACACTAAACAGTTTTGAACTAATCACAAAAAGGAATGGAAGTTGTATGCTCATCAAGATTTTGTGACACAATTTCAAGCTTTGTTTACGCTTATTAGGCGTTTGGACCCCCTTCTACTCGAAGGACAGCGGTACAGCGTCGAGGCATTCTCCGGATGTCGATTTGGGGAATTTGCGCCCAATTCCTCCAAAACAGGGCCCACAGTGTGGTAGGTGCATTCGGACGGTCTCTGACACGTCTTCCCAGTACGTGCCACACATGCTCAATAGGGTTCATGTCTTGGCTGCGAGTTGGCCATGGTAAAATGACGATGTTGAGCTCTTAGAGGTACTCGCTGACGATTGCTGCAACGTGAGACCGGGCATTGTCATGCATTAGGAGAACATTTTCTCCAAATTCCGATGCACGAGGATACACATGAGGTCCCAGCACCTCGTGAATGTAACGCCGGGCAGTTCTGATGACGGACGAGGTTGGTTTTGTCGTCAATCGAAATACCGGCCCACACCATTATGGAGCCACCACCAAAACTGACATTTTCCTGGACTGTGGCTGGTAGAAAACGCTCTACTGGCCGTCGCCAAACTCGGACGCGTCCACTGTTGCCCTGCAGCATAAATCTAGACTCGTCGGTGAAAAAGACATTGCGATAATGACGCAGTTGCCAATGTTGATGTTCTTGGGCGAACTTATCGCGCTCGTTTATGCTTTCTCGTCAAACGGGGCACTCTAGCTGGACGCCTGGACCTCATATCCACCTCTCAAAGACGGTTTCTCACTGTTTGGTCAGACACTTGTCGACAATTAGCTCGGGAAAGGTCATTTTACAAGGCCCGTGCAGTATCTCTGCGGTGCCTCAAGGCCTGTAGACGCAGAAAACGATCATCCCTAGCAGTTGTTGCCCTGTAACGACCCTGTCCTCGACGTCGAATGACCCTTCCAGTGTCTTGGTATCGGCGGCTTGGTCGCCATATCACGGATTGAACCACACCGAGCTGTCCGGCAACATGCCGTTGTGTTCGGCCCTCTTGCAGAAGTGTGACAGCCTGTGTTGTTTCTATTGCTGTCAAATGCCTCCTTACACCTTGCATAACTTGCACATTGCGCTGCATAGCAACGGTATTCCTATATCGTCAATAACAAATACACGCACTGCTCTATTTCATTCCTGTTTTCACTAACCTTTCTCTCGTAGGCTTCTCTCCCTGAAATAACCAACTGTAACTGATCCCACCTTTCACAATTGCACTCGTATCGGCCTTGTTTACAACCCTGCAGAGTAAGCTGATTTCAGATTTAGTCCAAGAAACTTTATAACCATTTGAAAACTTTACCCCTTAATTGTTTTGAGGAGTATTATATTAGGCTTCGTCAAATCGGGACCCACAATTAACCTTCTGAAACAAAAATTACGTAAACGCAGAAAAATTAATTTAATATTATCAGAAGGTAAAAGTTGGGTTTTTGTGGACTGGATTCATAAGACACTGAGCCCTCTGTTTACATAAATGATAGTGTAATTCTTGACTAGCTAAGCGACTATTAGTGTATCAAGGACTCCACTCTTTGGGATTACATCTTACACAATCTACATTCTGAGAATCCAAATTGCACTATTTTGGGTGGTAGGTGGAGACTGGATTGTAACAAATTAAGAAAAATACCCAAAACATATACATTTACCCTGAAGATTGGCAATTTTATTTATCGAAACGTTGGATAATATTCAATATACATTAGTAATAGTAATAGAGTTAGTAATAGTTCCAAACAAGGTAATGAGGAAAATATTTAGACCTGGGTTACTGGATACTGGGAACGACCCGTTCTTAAAGTTCCTGAGCACTGCGGGTCCCAACTTTTCGTTGGCTTGATCTATAGACATTTTGGTAGGACTCCTTGGACGAGGGATCGGCCCGTCGCAAGGCCTCTACCTGTACACAGGACAGCACAACACAGAAAAACGCGGACAGACATCAATGGCTTGAGTGGGATCCGAACCCACGGTCCCAGCGACCAAGCGGCAGAGGGCCCAAGGGCAGACGCCACTGCGGACCCATATTTAGACCTAGAAAGGATAAAATGTAAAAAAAAGTTTTATAGTCGGATAACTTTGTAATTATTTAGACCGGTCACATCATTTGATGACGACAGAGAAATGTAGAGACTGCGATTTGCTGAACAAGTAGCTAGGATAGTGGGCACATACGTAGGACTTGAGGTTCCCACGGTATTGAGTGAGAAAATGACTGTCTTGTGACTTGTGGGGCCGTGCAGAAGTTTATCAATATTTCAGAGGTTCGGTTTCGGGGTCTGTTTCAAATTATAGCAATCAAACGTTTAATGAAACATTTTAAGCTTTCTCAAACCATCTTTTTTTTTCCAAATAAATAGTTGTTATATTTACACTCACCGTATACTCATGAAGCAGTCGGACTCTGACAACAACAAAAAATCCACCGACTTAACTTGGCATCCGATATGTGTGTGCCTTTCCTCAAACGCCGAACTAAGCTCAAATTTTTTCAGAGCGTCATTCAAC
Source organism: Zootermopsis nevadensis (assembly GCF_977971745.1). Classification (NCBI taxonomy): domain Eukaryota; kingdom Metazoa; phylum Arthropoda; class Insecta; order Blattodea; family Termopsidae; genus Zootermopsis; species Zootermopsis nevadensis. Next base: position 2,607,475 of record NW_028259160.1, read on the forward strand.
TATTACTTACATACATGCATTAAAGAGTAGGCATATGACGGTCGGGACAGGTGGCAAATAGATCGGACTTCATTCGGGCTGGAATAAACAGAATTTCGGCTCGTGCGTGGTCCTCCATGTTGGGGGTTAATTGGAGGCCTTTAGTTGATAGCACTACCTTAGATACACGAAGAATGTGACAACTGCTGAATTAAATATAAGAGGATATTGAATTACATCTTTCACCCATTTTTAGTGTTCAGGCTAAATAGTAAACAAACTTCAATTTCTATCACTACTCATAATAAGTGTTCTACATTACCATGTCTCGCGTAGTTTGTACGTGTTTCATGTTGCTTGGTCCCTCTTCGCAAGTTCACACGAGACACCACCACACATAGTTTCAATATTAACACATAATATATACTACATTCATAATCATATTCACAATAATCAGCACTATATATTCAACGTTCGGTCTATAAAACTCATAACATTTTCCTCACTTATTACAAGCCGCTTTCTACATGCCGACATTTTCCTCTCAGCTGTTGTCACAGATAACGGTCACAGACTAATGTTTCAACAAATGAAGAAACAAACATATCGATAAAAACAGAAGTGAGGTTAGGTAGATGGTCGATTAAAGACTGTCTCTTGCCAACTGTTGATAACAGAATCTAACTAAGCGTGTGTCACGTGTGAGACGTTCAAACCGGTTCTCGTGTTGTCAGACTGGTTAACTGTTTGCGATCTCGTCTTATAAACACAGGCGGTAGCAAATTAAAACGTATACAACAAAGGTGAAGTCGCCTTCTGTGACATGTTTGTATAGTTATATGAAAATCCATGATTTTTTTTAATGGTGTTATGTTGAACAGACAATAACATGTAGATAGACACACGAACGGAACGTAACTGTCGCATGGTTAGTAGTCCTGCTTCGTAATTTGTAAAAGTCCACGGCGATTCAAATCTCTTTATCCTTTCTGGGGGGTTTAGGTGGCGTTTATCGGTCCTTCCAGGCAAATGTCGCCTTAAATTATTCAATGGCCGCTTTCATATACCTCCTTCTCCAATTAATTATTCACTAATTAGCCCATCAACCAACACTGTATAATCCAAGCAAATAAAACAGTTGTCCGTATCGTTCTATGAACCCTGACGAACATTGACCATTATATCAAACGTAGACTGTCTGCTATTTACCGTTCTTTTGTTTGTACGAAACGCCTCTTCAACTAATAATTTCGAACAATGAAAACCAGTCCGCTGTACGTTTTGACAAATGAATGCCACAGCATAGAATCTAACTATATGTCACTCTTCATATTACACCAAGTTAAATTAACTGAATATAAAATACCCCAACAATAAATTTAAAACGAAACATATTTTTCTCCGACTTTTTTTGTAGGCAAGAGGGAAGGCAAATGAAGACTGGAGTCTCATTTCCGCCGAGGATAGATGGCTCTGATGACAGATATCAGCTGAGGTTAAAAATACCGCCAAGACGCGCCCACAAACTTAAAATAATAACTCTTAAATACTCGGTACAAAAAAAAGATTCGCGGAAAAAGAAAGAGTCAAATTAAAGATAACAAAGACGCCACATTCAAAACGCATCACGTGAACAACACAGCGCGACTTAAAATCTCACACGAAAAATATCAAATACCTGATGCAATGTTTAAGCACATATTTTTATTGCTTATAGGACGGTAATATTTTATCCTTCACCCACTCCATTCCTTTCGTTTAAACCTTTTGTACCATTATCTATTTTCATCCTTCTTCCCTTATTTCTTTCTCAGCCTTTCCAAATATCAGTAAGTCTTTGAAGAAATTACACAAATATACGTAATTAAAATAATATAGGTCAGTACTGCGTAATAAAATCCTAAATTGTGTAAACCATAATTATTTATTTTTGAATTGCCGACGCCAGAAGGAAAAGAAAGATCAATGGCCCTTGAAAGCACGAAGATAATTTCAATTTTATCTAAAACGTAAGTTCCTGCCTCAATAAAAATCTCAACGCGTCTGCCCTGAAGATGAAGACAGTGTGTTCCTGTAAAATGTTGGTATCTATCGTCATCTTCACAGGCGTGAGTACCTCAAATCCCACAATGCGTCTCCATCACAAATAAAAATTGGTTAATGCTATTTCTTAAATAAACCATTTTATTGAGGGAATCATACAAAACATATTAATTCAGGGTTCGTATGTGTTGAAGAAGATGGTACACATAGGCACCACTGTGTTTAGAAGGTTAATGAAGTCAACTTGAGCAATATCACTTACAGGAAGTATTAATTTTTTGATCTTGTAACCTTACAAATATTCCGTGAGAAAATTCGGTAAAACCAAAGCCAGGCAGTCAAAGTTCTGTTGTTTCTTCTGGATGCGGTCTCATCCAACATCAATCCTTTGCACACCCTGTATAAACAACACAAAAAGAAATGATGAAAGAGAAAGAATCCCCCACGAACCCGAGACCTCTCCAGTCGACACTTGCTGTATCTCCCTCTGAGTAAACACTTCGTTCTTCATTTTTTTTTATCTTTTGCCTCTCAGATCCCATTCTTAAATTGAATGGCATAGCAGAGTGACTAGAGGGGGGGGGGGGGGGGGGGAAAGATGATTTGTTATCTAGCTAAGAGAGTGACATCTACCGGAAACACCCTTAATCATTTGCTGACACGCTCCAACTGTCATGGCGGCTAGCCCTTCACGTAACTGAAACTAATTTACAGAATTTTGTTATAATAATAAGAGATATTCTTTCTCTTGTGTCATTTCTGCCGCATCATTCCGAAAGATCTTCCCCCTTGCGTTCTAAGTGGGTGGGTTCATAAAGGGTTTCCGATATTGGAGAGGGATGGAACAGTCAACACAATAAGACACTTGTCATGACGCACACTTCAAAACATCCCGTCGCCAAGTTCCCAGCCCTTCAACATATTTCAAAATCTTTATAGTGCTTCGCAGTGTACACAAATACCAACTAACTTGATTTTTATCTTTAAGGAAGCTTCCATCACAGATACTACTCGGCCGCTCGTCCAACCCTAAACAAATGAAGATCGGGTGCTTATTCCCTGGGGATAAGGCAGCCGAAGTGTGAAGCTAATCCTCCACTCCACCACACATCTCTGAACTAAGCATAGGGACATGTTTACCTTTACTATCTTACCTTCACTTGCACATATACGCCTTCTGGTTACATTTTAAACTCTAGAACCCAGTGGTAAAAATATGTACCACGCGCTTTAACACACCTACCTTAACCTATATAACTCTGTATTTTGCCTACAGAATGTACGAGGTGCGATCGGAAAGTTTCAAGACTGTGTCAATAGAGGGCGAACCGGATGTAGTACGAGCTTCTGCCTTTAGGGGATGCGGCCTACATTCATAGTGAATCAGTGTGCCAGCCGGCATCATCTAATTAGCATTTGTTTCTTAGTTGCTGGCGTTTTGGTAGTGCATTACACCGACCCTCCTGCGATTTCGGAATGGCGTGTGCATCAAATTTTGCCAAAAGACTCGCCAAAACGGCTACGGAAACCTATGAAATGCTAAAGCAAGCATTTGGGGAGTCCGCAATGGGTCGTGCACAAACTTTTGTGTGGCATTCACGTTTTAAAAATGGCCGAACCTCTGTCGATGATGACGAGCGTTCTGGACGACCATCTTCGAGCACAACGCCCGAAAATGTTACGAAGATTCGGCAGGCCATTCACGAAGATCGACGTCGTACCATCAACGACTTGTGCGACATTGTTGGGATAGGCTATGGGACCTGTCAGCTGATTCTAAAGGAAGAACTCCAGGGATGCTTCCAGGCTTGGCAGCGGCGCTGGGATCGTTGTGTTCACTCCCAGGGGAACTACTTCGAGGGTGATGTATGAATTTAATACCTGAGATAAGTGTACGGGTTTTTATAGGCGCAGTCTTTAAACTTTCCGATCGCACCTCGTATGAAGGGGTTCGTAAGTTTCTCAGGGTAAAACAGCTACTAACTGATCATTGTAATTCACTTGTTTGTCTCCAATAGAAAGAAGTTCTTCAATTACAGAAGACTTAGGACAACACAACGTAATACAAAACAGGCATATAGTACGAGATAAAGAAACGTCTATATACAGCACATAGAAAATAATGTAAAATGATCTTTCCATATATTAATAATAATAGACGAAGCACAAAATCTGTTTGCTTGTCAGTCAGTTGCTATCAACTACGCCACGAAGCGAACGGGGGTCATTTCGAACACTTACACTAGATTCGCTAATTTACAAAGTGTCAATGCTGACGTATGTAATGGTTTAGTTCGTTAAAATATCTTTATTTCATTCATTGAATGCGTGAATACTTCTTTTTGCGACAGACTGTAATTATGCCTGTCAAAATATGTACTTGTTTGTGTGTATACCTACATTCCGGATTCGTAAATTGCTCTGTAATGATGTAATTTAGCAAAGCCCGTGGAACGAAGAATTATGGGGGGGGGGGGGGGGGTGTCATGATAGCGCATAAAAGAGCAGTGCGACGGTTGGAGAAGCATTGTGCTGCACTCCACGGAATGCTAGTTAAGTCTACACAATCAGAACAAAACACAGGTTTACATTCTCATTATGTGTATTAGCTGTGACATTTCTTATGGTGTAAACAATACGACAAGGAATATGGCATATAACATTGAAGAAAAGGATACGGAGCGAAGTGACGTTTAAATTTTATAATATCGCAGTAGTGACAACACTGATATCTAAGTGAAAACTGGTGTTAGAAAGGCAACAAACAATTTGAACACCGCCGTGAAAACCTCAAATACCACACAACTAACAATTTTTATTAAAATTCAAGCAGGGGAAGCGACTCGAGAGAGATGTAAAAGCCGATTCAGATAACAGCAAAAACGAAGACATAAGAAAGAATATAAAAATCTCATTAATGAATGGAAAAAGAAAAGTCGATTCATTTTAACAGAATGGAGAGTGGTTATTTTTATTATTAGTGTTCTGTCTGACGACAGGTCCATATGAACGGGATCCTTCCATCCTTTTCTCGGACTGGGACCTGTTCATATACGTTCTTGGCAGATGATCCAGAAGTGGTTTGCCATTGCCTTCTTCTGTGTGTGAATGGAGTAATTGTTGGGATGCCACGGAGGAAAACTCCGTGTTGCCCAACACAAGTTATAAATTCGGGCACCGCCGGGAATCGAACCCGAGACCCCAGGATTACAAGGCTAGTGTTCTGACCGCTAGACCACCGTAAATTTATTAAAAACGGCATTTATTTGTTTATTACTTAACGCCGTTGTGATTCGCGTTGAATGGTAGAATGAATAATGAAGTTGAAAGCTTAAGGAATTACACTGCTTTCACTTTGATAACCTATAAGTTTAATTTCTGTCTCTGCAATTCGCGTACATTCCTCTCTACAACTGGTGACCAATACTTCCTGCTTTTTCAGTGACGCTCCTCATTAATTTGAACTAATGCCCACAGCAACAGGTACTACCAGATGACGACGTTAACAAGGGTATTTTCTGATATCAAATAACCACATTTGATCATACACATTGCCATAATATAACATAAATGCATGTGGGCCGCTAAATATATCGAATGGGCCACATACGGCCCATACGATTATAACCCCTGTTCTACGTATTACTTTGTAACCCATGTTCACCTTGAACCCATAAAATCATAGAATTTTGTTATAAAAATATACAATCAAGTGCACGATAAATAAAAGGATTATACCATGTTGATACCAGAAGGAAAAACTGTTCCAAATTGGCGCATCTTCTCATTGCATTTCATGTTCATCCCCCTCCCCGCTTAGTCAACAATGAATAATTTGCTCGAAACGTAGCGAAATAATTAGTAATGAAACTTAAGTTTTCACAGACCAAGTACAATGGCATTCACGCCATATGAAATCATAAGGTATTATTTATTTGATTTCGTTAAATGTCCACCATCGTTAAAACTTTCGAACAATACACAAGTTACGTTGTATTAAATAATTAAGTGTACAGAAATTTTTCGCGCGATTAATCGTATTGTTACAAAAATATTTTCCTCTTCAGGTGAAATCAGGACTTGCAATGGACAGATACGAAGTAAAAATTTTGATTCGCCAGACCAAATTCTCTAATCACCAATGCCAAATTTCAACAGAATCTGTTCAGCAGTTTCCAAGATGCAAAATGTAGACACATCAGCTCCCGTTATACAGTTTCTGCAAACAAAACACAGTAACAATAACTACTACTAGTACCAATGATCATAATAATAAACTTATACTTAAAAATTACAAACACAATTACTGCAGGTGTTACATTATTTTAAAGTCAATAAAAACAACAACAAACAGCAGTAGGTCATAAAAACAGGGGTAAACTACCTCGTATATTGTAACTCTACGCTCCATCCAGGGTTCATAAACAAGTCTTCCGTATGTACAGCTACAATTCTTACCCAATACAGCACACACAAACCGGATCTCACAGCTCCTAGACTTCGCCGAAAAACGACGACACACAAACAAAATCAGCTTTCACAATGATCTCAGAGTCAAATACATCTGGCAAATCACTGTGAAAACCGGCTTCGTCTCACAGTTGACAGGCCTTCCAAAGAGGTGGATCGATGCCTTCTTCAAGTCGAGTTCCCGACACTCAAAAAGACAAGTTTTGCACAGCACATAATCGATTTGGGATGGACGACCCATTAGGTTTCCAACAAATAACCCACAATCAAAAAAAACAACATTCAACACAGATTACATGGGGCAAAACTATGGACATTTCTATTAATATCAACGAATATTCACATGTAAACATTAGAGGGCTCCACAGTCTGATTGCATATTTAATGTGTCTGTTTATACGATAAATACAGTGAGTTTTCCATAGTCAGCGCAACCGTGAAGCAAACTTGAGCTTTGGCGGGACCTGACTGGTCGAGCGTCCGACGACCTAAATGAGAATTTCCCCCAAAATAAAAAAACCGAAATGGCAACACGGCGCTAAGGAACCTTAAAGCACAAACCCCATGGAGCGGAGTCCTTAAAAAAAAATCTTCATACTAAGAATCGCCCTGATGATGGAGGCAGTATGACCTCTGAAACGTTGGTAAACATCTACCATACTACACGGCGCAACAACCAAGAAGACGGAAATCTTCATATTCATCGCCCTGATGACGGAGGCAGTATGACCTCTGAAACGTTGGTTAACATCGACCAGACTACACAGCGCAATAACCCAGAAGACGGAAATATTCAGACTCACCGCTGTGAAAATCTCAAATCCAGCATTCGAAAATGTTGAAAATTAAAAAAATAAATAACTTGACTAAAATTATTATTAATGCATCACTTTCGAATATTTTTTTCTGCAACAGAGAATTTAAACATCTTAAAAGATTATTTACCACCCGTTTCCAAAATCATGTATGTCTTTGCAAAGAAATAACACGGAGAGAAAAAAAATTTACAAGACACATGATCAAATCAATACACTCGTTCTTTCAGATAAAATTTGCAAGAGAGATTTCTGTGACCATAGCCGAATGCGTTACATCTTACGAAGCAACGTATAAACGAGCATATGATGACGTCGAGTGTCATGTCCACGTAACCAGCTTCACGCTGCTTCAAAAGACTACACTATCACACACATTAAGATATAAAAAATAGTTTTGTGAACTCACCCACAGCCGATATTACAACCATATTTCACGTATCCCTGCAACAACATCGCTCAATATGAATGAAACTTGTGAATGAAATCACTCAGCTGTTCTTTCTCGAGGAGTGACGTCACGAGTTATCAACGGGTCGTGTTTGCCACGCACAGAAAGTTGGTCTGTCACGTGATTTCGTTATCAATGCGTCTTCTGCTATCCAGTCTTATCCCACTGGATGAATCCAAATGGTATATTGATCTGAGCCCGCATCCAGGAAATAATAATTCCGCATCTCCCAAGGGATAACTATTAATTAAGTCAAACAACTTTACTACGCTGAAAAGCCACAATCCCGTCATCTCCTGGCGGATAAATTCCATCAAACAATACTCCACTTTACTCCCACCCTGGATAACCACAAAGGATAATTTGGATTATATATAGTCCAATGGAACGATGACTATGAATGATGAATTGGGATGGATGTGGAAGGACGCGGTGGCCATTAGTTTTTCTTCAGAAACTCCTTTCTGAAGGCGCAGATGGTCTCTGCGGAAACGCAATTATGCTTCCGTAGCAGAGAAAGGTTCCGGGTCGTCCGCCGGGAGTCGGGCGGGCAACGAACTCTGGACTGTGAGTCACAACTCACCATCTGGCGGCCAGGTCCCACCCGCGCAGACCTTGTCAGGCAAGATCCACGTGTTTACACAGTTTTCCAAAGACTTAAGCCGACGTCATACATCCTCGTGATGCGGTCAGACCCACAGCGCAGGTTAGCTCAGATAGCACGGCGTCTGGTTTCTCGACAGCGCCGGCAGACGGCAACAGCTGTCCGCTGGCTTTTGCCAGTCACCAGAGGTGGATAATGGACACAATCTCTAGCTCCTCAGAACGAAAATAAGAGCGCGGGAAGGAATGAGAGGAGAAGGAAGGGAACAACAAAAGAGAAAGATAAGAATGAATGAAGGAACGAAAATACAGAATGCACTGGCTTCAGAATATCGGATAGAAAACAAAATTAAGAATATAACAAATAAACAGAACCATACAAATAATGCAGAGAAAGAAACAAAATATTTGGACCTACGAACAATAAGGTGACAGGAAACGCATACTATCTTCAGTGTGCCATAAATTATAAATTTGAACTGGGGGGGAACTACCCAGCGGATTTCGATTAAATTTGGTATCGATAGTCTCCAGAAAAAATCGTTTGGCGAATTTAATTTTCGCTCTTATCAGTTCAAAGTCGAAAGTCGCTTAAATCCAATTTTCAATAATTCTGAACTGAATGGTAGAGGTGTATGGCTATGAGAATATACATGACCTTGGATGCGCAATGGTGAAAATCCGTTGTGCTCGTAAGTCGAACGCTCCAACTGTGTGCGCGAAGCAGAAGGTCCATGCACTTACAGCAAATATTCCCTAAATCGGACTTTCTTTGATCTGTTTCTATAAAGTAAAGTAAAGTTTGTCCCACTATACGCCATGTAGGCGTTTGGGGAGAGAGGCGGTATAGCTCCTCTCTTCATTGACCTCGGCACTAGATGGGGGTGAGTGGTCAGCATCACGCCCCGGCCGGCTTTACCCCCGGGAAAGGACCCCGGTACCCATTGTAGAGGAGGCTGGGTGGGCGCAGAGGCTAGAGGAAAAATCCTCTGCCCCCCGTCGGGGATCGAACCCCGGTCGTCCAGCCCGTAGCTAGTCACTATACTGACTGAGCTATCCCGTGACAATGAAAATAATTTCAGTATACTTTTCGCTTCCGGTCGAGGTGAAATGTCTCGAATCAACAAAATGATAACCTAACTTAAATTTCTTCCGCGATACTTTTAAACGAAGAAGCTAGTTAGGTTGGTTCGTTGACGTAGGATCGATCCAGACTCTGTTAAGGCCGTCCCCCAGCGGTCGGCGTGTGTTACAATTTTCTTCGGCTGCGCCTCGAAATTTGATACCAGGGGGCATTATCAGCGCTTGGCAGATGCCCATCATCGCAAGGGACTCTGAGTACACAGACATTTTTTGTCTCCTTTGTTCACTTGCCCGAAACGGCTTACTTGGCGTATCTCTACATTGCCGTTCGTTTGTTTCTACCCACGTGGGTGCTGACTGACATCTGAGACTTTAGGGCTGATCCAGTACCGTCCTCTGACCAGGTCCGAGAAGTTTCGTTAGGGACTGATGAGAAATCTACACGAATGTTCATTACAGTGCTCACAAGAGCCAACCACTGGTCCTTAATCTCAGCCAGATTAATCTAATCCACACAATGACCTCATCCTATTTTGTTCAAGATTCATTTTAATCCAATTACCTCAACTAGGTGTGGATTTCCCAAGGGATTATCCAAACATTTTACTCGCTTTTCTCGTCTGATTAAATGGCCTGTCCATACCATTGTTCTCGTCTCAACCACTCTAAAATACTATGAATATTAAGAATTATGACACTCTTCATTAAACTATTATCCTCGAATACTTTTCATGTCAAATGTTTAAATATTAAAACACATTTCTAATAACATACACCTTCATCAGGTTATTTGCGCCTACACTGTCAAAAATTAAGTCCTGTTCTTGCCCTTTTCTGTGAAGACGAACTCAAGTGCAACTGTCCTAGACCACTAATATTTAATCTTCATTAAATTTGTGTCCGTAATTACTTTGATCCGAAATACGCTAATATACAATCAGGTTTCGCCGATTCTACGAGTATTATCCGCATATAATAACTCTTTAATTTTAAACTTCCGTCTTCGATAAAAACGAAGAACGAAGAAACATTCTTCTTGTTATCTTCAATGTTCTGAAGATGGTGACGATACGTATTACCAAAACGTCGGTAAGAACCTACAAAACTACACGCTGTAAAAAAAACCCACATCCTTTAAAACTTCAGATCTCAAACGAGGAAAAATTATTGCTGACTGCTTTGTGATTAACTTTGCAATAAGATTGATTATATCTGCAATCTTGCAAGAAACAGATGCAAAAGGTTTTCCCAGTCTAATGGCCAACATTGGGGGATAATTTTGTAAATATCTGCCACATTCGAGTTTACATTCACTCCACACAGACATTGAAAGAAGCGTCAACTCGCAATTGGAATCAAACACACAAGACAGTGTGTCATGCATCGTTATCAAACCTGGGGATGATGAATCACTTTCTCGTGATTTACACAACTGCAAGCAGTTCAATGTCTTCAAACACGAAATGGAAGCCACCACGAACTTGTCACCAGGCTAAATATCATGCCTAGTACATATAAAACCTGTCTTAAACCGAACTTGGGTTCAGCGAAAAATTTTATGGCTATGGGAATTTGAATGAAAACCAGTTGGTATAAATTATATACCAACCCTGTTCAACACAAAAACAGGAAGATCAAATAAGAATGTAACAGAAACATTCGACTTAATTACGTCTTGAATTTTATCTAAAAATAAAATATGCATTTCAAAAATGGGAAAGATTAAAAACCGGAAGTTTGCAAATTTTTACAGAACACTAGATTCCCGACTTCCGGCAATAAAAACCACTGTTCGGGATCAGGTGACGTCTCATGTTATAGGCGTGTATGTATGCACCACGTCACCCCTCGGACAGTAGTGCACTGTTTCGTCCATTCTTGGGACGTTTCTTTCCAGAAGACCGGGTCAAGGTCCCAAATTTAAAACTTAGAATTATTTCCCCTCCCTTGTCGGACCCAAGAACCCTCACACCATCGACGACCGAGAAGAAAACATTCACCATCGCGTCCACTTGTGAGTGGTCACCGGAGAGGACCATTTTGAGAAGTTTAAGTGACCGGATGCAGTACGACAAAGACGGAAACATGTAGTGCAACCAACATTTAATTACAATCAGTGAAAATGTAGATGTGTATGATTATTTTTTTTTATCTTTACTAACAGCAATAAAAATATTTAAAATCTTGCAAAATGATTGTATTTTTAAAATTTTAAACAACAGAAGCAATTAATTAATGAGAATACACATACAAACTGAATCAGATCACAAATCCATGTTCGATTTCCATTACTTAAGACAGATCTAGCAGTGACGTCATTGAAGCTCGGATTACTTACAAGTGCTCTCTTTGCAGCCAATTAATTACGCATTCTAATTGAATTCAGTTCTGCCACACATATCATTGTTAATAAACATCACGGCGACTGTTTCTTGTCGCTGGCAACGCGTCCTTCACACCATAGTCTGTTCTTGTAGGAAATATAGTCTGTCTGAGCAGAGAATTGACTCGACATTCAAGCCGTCACGTCATGCTGAGTGCTGTCCTAAAAACACTGCCCCTTATTAAAACAGTTCGCACCGCTGGAGCAGTGTGAATATTTGATACTAATTTATTTTTAATATACTAAATGCTGAAATAGAAAAATCAGACGAAACACTAGAAAGCTAAAAAACTTGGAAAACTTAGGGTAAACCGACGTTTCTTTTCCGCTTTTTAGAACGGCTGTGCGTCTACGCAGAGGGTAGATACTTGTGTTTGAAGATCGAGTGAATTGAAATCAGTAAAATACCTCTCTGAATGAAAACAAATGCTTATGCTATGTAAACCAAAGACAGTGCTGACAAAGAAACTGAGACAGCAAGCTACAAAGTAATGCCGCTGGGAAATAACGTTGCGTATTACCTTTCAACGGACGTGGAACTCACATATTCGCCCCGAGTCCCTACCCTCCCAACAAGTACCAATGGAAATAAATACCAGTACCTTGAAGCAGACCAGTAATAGTGTAGGAGGCAAGACAAGGAGGGGAATAGATATGGCGATGTCAATGCAGGATTTTGCGCTGCTGTCCGCTTTGTAAATAATCTCTTTACAAAGTCCCATCAAAGTTCATAACATTCGTGTTTTCATACAAAGTTGTCTCTGGCACTTATAACGCCATAAAGACATATGGAGTAATAAAAGGTATAATTTCAATTTATCTGGGCACTATATTGAGGTCAGTGGTCAGCGTCACGCCTCTGGCCGCTAGTACCCCCTTTACCCACTGGATAGCATACTGTGTGGGGACCAAAGTCAGTGTGGACGCGGAGGAAAAGTAAAAAATACACAGAGGTCATTTGGTGGCTGTGATACTTCGTATATGATAGAACAAGGTGAATTACTTCATCGTTACCGAAAAAAGGGCTTGTTTCTAGCTCATTATTTATTAATCTAACTAACTAATTCCCTTGTAGCAGAACCAGCAGGTCCAACGTCGACAACACAAAAGTCCACCACCGGACACGATCCTGAACAAACTCCATCCATTTTTCATTCTCACAGCCCACATTCCTAAAATCCAACATTATTTACGTAACCCTTCAAAATCCAATGGTATCTAATTTTGTATTTCTGTTTCATATAATTCCTACCCTAAACATCAATTATTTCCAATTTATCTGATCTTCAGGATTAAAGGATTAAACTTGTTTCTACGTTAACCTTTTGCTCACAGAAATATTCTCCAATACCGACTCTACGTCGCGCGCGTGTAAACGCAGCTTTGCGTGTGTAACTTCCAGCATTAATTATGATCTCACTCCCTGAACATCACAGGATGCATTGGCACGGTCTACTTCCACTCAAAGATTGTAGAAATTAAGTCGCCTCTTATTGCTTTTATGCTGTCATCGCCCAAACGTCGTCCGCAACTTTATAAAAAACAACAAATAATTAGAAATCATCCATCATTGAGATCACAGTCATGACATGTATCTTGACCACTAGCTTTTTATAAATGTTAAATTCTTATCCTGGTGTGTTCAGGGTCCAAATTAAGAGGAGAATACTACAACCTCCTCACGGTCTGACAAAGGATTCATTTTGGTGACGAAATCTAAACAAAAATAAAGTACAGATACATTTTAAGAGACTTCAAAAACGAAAATAACAATTCACGGCTTGTGGCAATGCATATAGTGGCCAATTATTAAGCTTGTTTACTCTTGATACACTCATGAAGATACATCGAAAACAAGTCTGGCAATTTATTTGCAGTTTCTCCGTTGTGTCTGGCCGAGAACATATTACAGAGCCAGTCTCACATCAAAAAAAAAAAAAACGCTTGCTGACAGCTTGAATTGGACAGTACAGACAATATGAGGGGGAGGGGGGCAAGAAAAACATTGAATGAGCAGGCTAGAAAAAAAATGCAAGAATGATGTAAATATAAAACAATTCAAAATGAAATGATGTTAGATGTACACATGACGGAAGCAAATTGAAAATGGTAAGTGAATCAGATTAGGCAAATAGATCCCAGCACTAACTAGATGGCTTAGGGAACCCGAACGTTTCATCACCGAATTAACTAAAGCCCTCCATCGGTCCCTGTCCTTTGCCAGTAAAATCCACTTAGACAACAAATTTTAAAATTTTACATTTTTGAAGAGCACCTTAGAAAGTTCGTTTTGTAGGTAATCCAGAACTTCTTTCACGTGATGATGCGGTGTCTTACCAGAAGACCACATCAACAAAACAAGAGGTCATGGATTACCGGGACACGCCTTCGAATATCTTGAGAGTAATGCATATTCATGCCGGTCCCTGACTGCACCCAAGTCAGAAGCAAAGCAGTCACCAAAGGCAAGAATTATCTTAGGATTCAACGAAGCAGAGTCCTTCTTCAGAAGCTGATAGTCGCTCTGTTGGTCAATAAATTCCTGCCTTTTACGAAACCCGAAAGTTCATTACCGTGCTCACAAAAGCCCGTGTCTGGTCCATATCCTGATCCAAGACACATCCTCTAAAAATATTTCTGTAATACATTTAATATATCTTTCCATCTACGCCTAGTTCTTCAGAGTAATCTATTTCCTTCTGAGTTTCCAAGTAATTTATCTTTCATTCCTCTTACCCCCGTGCATCTCATCTTCCCTAAAAATCTCGGAAGGTCGGTGTATTAACAGTCCATAAACAAGTGTAATGCAAAAGGACACACGATAATCTAGCGCAGGGGTATACAATTATTTTTACTCGGGGTACCCGATGATATTTCGAATTGACCTACAAAAATATTTCATACTTATTTGTAAGCAGGGTCAATATTTATGAATAATTATATCCATACCACATTTCATGTACCGGTATCTGGCTTCAATGGTTCCTTAGAAATCAAAATTAAAGCTAAAATATTAATTCAATCAGAAGCCATCTTTTTGTCATCAAAACGCATCTATTGCGAATATATTTTATCGTACATAATTTCTGGACCCTGTATTAAGTAGAGACAATGTCACTGTGTGTCCGCCATGTTGTTATTACCAATTACAGAAAATTAAGAAGAGTCTTGGGCAGCGTCCAATGGCATAATGCACACAAACAAAGTCATAAAACAATATAACAATTTATTAATCCCGAAACTCTGTCTTGTTTTCAAGTTGTTAGAATACGTATTAATCCTAATCAAGGGCTCTCCCCCCTTCGAGCGTCTCACAGCAGTAGAACAGTACATCGTGTGTACCAGCCCCCCCCCCCCCCCGGCATATATTTTATTTCCTTACTCCATGGGGGTCTGTCTCATTTCAAAACATTCTCCGTGCAGCGTAAAAGTTAAAGTAAAATTCGTTGGTGGGCCACCCCAAAATCAAGGAGTGGTCATATTTTACTAGTAAATGAGCTGCTGCCGTATTTAGCTAGGCACTAGAGTATCATATTTACAAACGCCATGTTATTTTCTCAAGATAGCAGTGACACCATATTTATTCGATTCCAAGACGATGTTTCTCAATTTTTACGGTCGTAACTCATAACACGTGAAGTCATGCAAGCGTCGAAGTGTTTACATATTGAACCTGGCTTAGAACAGGGACTGGTGGCGGGTTATTGTGAACATGACAATGAACTTTTGTGTCCCATAAAGAGCGGGAAATTTATTGATCATCTGAGCGCAAGTTAGTTTCTTAAGAACTCCGCTCTGTCGAGGACAATGTATAATTAAACAAGCAAAGCGTCCAGGAGATGACAGACAAGGCACTAACTGGGTTATCATAATTATGCTGTTTTTATTTTGCATATAAATGCATATTTAGGTCATTTTTATGTTTTTGGTCATATTTGTAGTTAAATGCATATTTTGGTTATATTTTGAGGATAAAATTCATATTTTGGTTATATTTTGGGTATAAAATTCTTACTTATTACTACGTTTCTCAGGCACTTACAGTGAATCCTTCAGTTAGTTAAGATGCCAAAAGTCAAGTGTTCTGCAAGTGCGAAGTTAAGAGGTTTCGTTAAAGATTTCGGCGATTAATATTTTAGTCCTGTTGGAACAATTCTGTTCTGTAAACTTTGTCAAGTTAAAGTTATAGCTGGTAAGGGATTTAGTGTGCAACAACATTGTGATAAGGCAAAACATAAACATAATTTGAGCCAACAAACCAGTCATCAAAGCGAGCAACGATTTCTGTTCCATAACCCTGCAACACCTTCTCCATCAAACAAGACATTGAAATCTTCAAAGGACCTGCGTGAAATGATGTCGTCTGCCAACTGAACAAAGTAAACAATGAGCAGTTCAAAATTTTTCTTGGAGAAATAAACGACTCAGTTAATTCCAGACGACTCAACACTACGAAAAAACTATGTACCTGCCTCTTATGAAGATGTTCTGAAAAGAATTACATGGACTGTGGGCGACAATAAGATTTGGGTTTCGGTTGATGAAACAACCGATGTCTGCAGCAGATATGTAGCGAATGTCGTAATTGGCACTCTCTTTGCTGACCGCCCTGGCGATATAATCCTTCTTGATACATTAATCCACTCCTCTATCGCTCTAAATATTCGCTAACGCCATGAAACGTTTGTGATGTCTCAAGTTACAAGACCAAACTGTGCGACAATCTAAGAAGATTTTCATTTGTGACCTTGAAAATGCACATCGTTATATAATGTAATGCTACCAAGAAAGGAAAATGAAGAAAGGTACTTAATATTTTGAAATTTGTTTATTTATTTATTTGTAATTAATGAATTTGAAATGCATGAAAGGCTTTTTCTTAAAATTTATCTTATTTTTATAGGAGCACGTATTCTCAACGTCTGATGCTGATCCAAAACGAGGCATTTACAACTTAAAGCGACTGAAGTTTTTGATTAAAATTGCTAGGAAATCAAGTAATGTAATAGTTCTACATGAATAGCTAAATACTAAATAACATGACTGAAATACAAAACGGTTTTTTTAAATTTTAGCGAACATTTATTCATAACAAATTAGGTCTTATTTTGCCTCTTTTGGGTCATATTTCGCTATGTTTGGGGCATATTTGCATGCATATTAGGTCATGAACTTCCTAACCCTAGTTATCACCATTGTGGTACAAGCTTCTGAGAAGTCTAGTTCATAGCATGGCGTAATCGTGATGGAGAACATTTTGGGTCTAACCTCGCAAAACGAGATAATATAAAACAGTGACTAGTTGGACAGGAAATACTCTGAGATAACAACGACTGCTGCTAAACTTTGACCTATCTCTTCACGGTGACCGATGACCTGTGATCTCCAGTTCCAAGAAGAATTGGACAAAGTCTTTGCTCCTCTCAGCATCGCAGTGTCCAGCGGTGCGCCTTCAGAAGCTCTAAAGAGGCGGTTGCACAAATGGACCAACACAACCTTCAACATTCTTTGTTCAACTTAACACCTTTTACGGCAGGGTTTTGCACACAAGTAGTTGCCCGCGGGCCACATCAGTCCCGAGACTACTTGAAATAGGCAAAATTACTTCTTAATTATTATTATTATTATACTAGAGCAGGGCGCTCCTTTCGGAGCTCCTGGGGAGGGTTGGTCAAGTTTGTAAAACGCAACCAATCTTGTGTAAGAAACTAAACTAACCGCCCCGAATTGATGGTTAAAACAATTGGTTGCTTTTTGAAATCTTAAGTAACACGCTAAACTAACTCCCCTTCGGGGTGGTAAGTTTAGTGTCTCATTCAAGTGTTTTAACCCCTGAGTAAGACACTAAACTATCCCCCTTCGGGGTGTTAATTTAGTGTCTTATTCGGAGCACTTTCTCTAATCTGATGTTGTAGTTCTTTACATCGCTGTTCAGAGGCCAATTTTCTTGGTCAGTCATCTATCTACGTCCAGCCCCACCCCTGCAAATCTTCGTCTTAAAATCGATCAAAAGTCAGTTTTCTTAATACTTTCGTAATCGTAATATATCGAATGAGTATCAGTTTACCTTGTAGGAGTTGTTGGAGTTGGTACTTCAAATACTTGATAACGTCTTCTTTCACTTTTCTGATGTTTTAAGCAAACTGTCAGTCAATATTCAAGAATGCGAAGTGCTCCTTCTGGAGCAGTGATAATGCGACTGACTTGATATTCTTTGATTTCCTTGTTGTGAAGCGTTATTTGTTTACTCGGCATTGTTGTGTCGACATCAACAATGCCAACAGATATTTGTTTACACGGCATTGTTGTGTTCCACAACAATGCCGTGTAAACAAATAACGCTTCACATTGTTGATGACGTAATTTTTTGACGACAACGAGGAATCACAAATTTTTATAGTAGAGAGAATACCACGGGATATGTACTTTCTTCACTCAAATAGACTTTTAAAAAAATTATGGCTCTTATTTCCTATGCTACTTTATACAAAAGAACCCTACAGTAAGTTCTCCATGTAAAAATCGTCTCAGATAAAACTGTGGGAAGATTAAATTTAAAATAACACGTAACTTTATAGTAATTTGTCACTATAAATAAGTATTGTTAAAAATAAAGAAAAGCGGCTATTAGTCTTCCAAAAACAGTGGCCCTTGGGTTCAACGAGATAACATCTCTGCCCTAGAGAAAAAATTCTCTCCGTGGAATCCTTTTTTTTTATTATTATTATCAGCAATCCAGTTAGTCAAAATATTTACCGCCTTCTACAGAACTGCAGATTCACAACAGCCAACCACTGGTTCCTACCCTGAGCCAAATAAACCCATTAAAAACCCTCAAACCCTACTTTTTAAGATCCATTCAAACATTATCCTCCTTTGTACTCGCAGCTCTCCCAAAAGGCCTCTTCCCTTCAGGTTTTCGACTAAAATTCTGTATATATATTTTCCGTCTCCATTCATTCTACACGCCCTTCCCATCTCCTTCATTTGGTCTCCCTAAAACAGGTCAGTTGGGTGAATAACACAAGTTACAATACATGTTTCAGGTTGTGGGAAATTACAACACTGTTCTGCTGAGATTTGTCATCTCTTAGGTCCAGATATTCCCCTCTCCTCTCATCTGTGTGCACACAACTCACTCCTTCTTTAGAAGCTGACAGAAATCCAGAGATTCTACCTAACCCGAAGGTTCACTGCCATATTTACAAGCGCTTCTAGCGATGCGAGATACTCGACAGTGTCCTAAGCCACATTCGTAGTTAAGAACATACAGTTGGCGCAGTAGTTTTTGGCCGGTGGAATTTTCAAGGGGAAGGCTAGGAGCGAGTCACTTGTGCGATAGTATAATGCTGACTGCACCGAGGAGCTTGTGTGACTGAACGCCCAAACAAAAGAAATACACTGACCGTGCCACCTCAGGTACACAGACTAGGCCCGTCCGCCAGCTCCACCGGCCAAAAACAACTGCGCCGACTATAACATCCAAGTTGATTTTTCCCAGTTAAGAGTTAAACCTCACATCCAACCACCAAACTGGGAGCGCCAGCCCTTGTCAGGCGTCTGTGAATGCTTGTACGCGGATACCCAAAACGTGACACATTTAAAATTAAATATACTTGAACAAGCGTATTTAAATAGACGAATAAACATTTTAAACCAATCTTATATGATTGGGGGGGAGGGGGGGGTATGTCTGAGGATATGAGGATGGGTTTTAGTAAAAGGTTATAACTTCACCACTTACCCCGAAAGACCTAAATCAAATCTGATGAACTGACGGCCAGCCGAGCAGAGCTGCAACTTTTATCTTTAAGGATTACAGTAATATTAACCCCCTCCTGTCATATTGACATGCGGTTAAATAGGCTTACATACGTAATTAAACAGATGCGTGAACCATGTCGTGATTCTCGAGTGGCACATGCATGATAGGCGGCTGAACGAATCCGCTGACCAGAACGTGAAGGTTTGGAATAAAATGTTTTTCTGCACATTTAACAACATTTCACAAAATATGATAATAGCAATTACATCTTATTAAACACTGTTTCGTCATCTCATCGGCTCGTGTTACCATTCCATTGACGGATACAAGGATCCGGTACAAAAGCAACTTAACCATTACATTTTAAACAAAAGAAAATTAAAAAATATAAATAAGGAAGTCAGAGGACCGTCCGAGTAAATGCTGTCCTTAAAGATTTATGTTTTAGAACAGGACTCGTGTTTTCATTACGTGGGGTGTGACATATTGCTGAACATGCCGAGGGCATGATTGTTAAAATACATACTTAACAACACGTTTGTCGGGGTCGAGCTGATAGCAACCATCCTCCGTATTCGGAAGGTACCGGCTTCAAATGTCGGCCGAGAAACTGGATATTTTGCCCCCGACGTTTTCCGTGGTTATCTTCAGCTCTCCCAAGTAATTTCCTGAATAATATCTTACATTAGCCTACGACTGCTTGCTTCAATATTCCTTCCAATTCATTTTAAATCAGCCAACCAGTCATTCCACGCTGTTACGTCTTAACCCAGCTGGAGAAAATGAAAGCATTGTTAAATAAACCACAATGAAATAATACTGAACTTTTATTTATTTGTAGTGTTCTGTCTGACGACAGGTCCATATGAACAGGATGCTTCCATCCTTTTCTCGGACTGGGACCTGTTCATATACGTTCTTGGCAGATGATCCAGAAGTGGTTTGCCATTGCCTTCTTCTGTGTGTGAATGGGATGCCACGGAGAAACCGGGGAAGCCCCCGGAGGAAACCTCCGTGTTGCCTAGACCACGGCCTTGCCCAACACAAGTTATAAATTCGGGCACCGCCGGGAATTGAACCCGAGACCCCACGATTACCACATCCTTCTACGTCCTTTAAGATTCATTATTTGCTATCATCGTCTCATTCGACGCTATTTATTCTGAACTAGTCAAAAGGTGTCGTTAAACAAACTATAAATAAATAAATGGAATAGAAACGAACTTGAATTGACGAATCGTCCGCACGGTATAACGGCCGACTCCTTGAAGCACGGTATTTCTTCAAAAGCTGATAACAATCCCTCAACCCATCAAGAAATTCGCGACGTTAGCTTAACCCAGACGTTCATTGCCCCGTTCAAATAAGCCTGCCACTGTATTAACCTACCTTCAGAGCCTACAACTGGGTATGTACCTAGAACATGTCGGATGAGGTTGTGGAAGTTACCTAGAAGTGAGGAGATAAAGAAATGGCAAAGAATAAAGAAGAATATGAGAGAAAGGGGGAAAGGGGGAAAGACAATGAGAGAAGTGATAAAAGTTACTGTACAGATCAAACCACGAGAAATAGCCAAGCGAAGATAACTGAACTACGTATGGCGGCGGCAAGATAACATGTAGTGCCATCTACTGTCCAAATTATAACTACACATTCTCATAGTTCCAAGCGGCTAATGTTGCAAGAGCACTATACTGCCATCTAGAGCTGAAACTCATACTACAACCTTCACTCTCTCCTAGAGGGCAGTGTCCTTATTCGCTGTGCTGCTTCAGCGTTTGAGGATGTCTATTGGCTGAGGAAGACAAACGTGCTATTTTGGCATTTGTAACGCACAGCAGTGAACCATAATGGAAATATTTTCATCCGTTTGACTGCGTCACGGATAAGTTATAATGGGTTGCATTTTAAGGAGATGCTCATTTTTCCAAGACTTACAAATGATGTGATTTAATGCAATCAATGTTATGAAAAATCTCTGAATCGACGCATAATAGTGAAGTTTTAGTGGTTTTCAAACTGCCCCGGGAACTAAATCGTGGTTACGACAATGATTATCAGGTCAGTGATCGTTCTTAGTGAAATCATAATAAAGTGCACTCATGGACAAGAAGGGATTTGCCCAGATTCGTGGAAGTGTTATCATAGCACTCACATTGAAAAACCTGACAGGACAGCTGGCAGCTCAGATGAGATTCGAACACAGTACATTCCGGATAGAAATCAGTAGTATTAAAAGAGGCCAGATTACATGTGCAGTTATACTTTTCCAGCATTTATTGAAGTTTATTGGAATTTCTTCAAGGTCTGGAATCCGAAACTCGATGATCTGATCTTTGGATACACGAAACATATGGAAAACAATTCTACTGCGGGGAATCGTGCCTCGGCTGTCAAACCCGTAGCCTAGCCATTTTACTTCGTTATCCGGTTCCTAAATAAATCAATACATGTTCAAAGGTTTCTTGTTTATTTTTTTTTTGTGCTGTACACTGCTGTTTTTTCCTCCATTATATATTTATTCTTTCATGTTTATAGACATTAATTCTTTAAACCTCTTCCATTTACAATTAATTACCTGTTTTATATATAATTTTTCTTTAAAACATTCCAGTTACAGGTAATATGGTAACCCCGAGTAAAACACAGCCGCCCATACAGAAAAATATCCCTGGAACCGTAATCTCACGCGGAATCCCACAATTCTGCCACCTTAGACATTATCCGGCCAGTAGCGGTAACACGATCGGGAGTGCCAAGTGTGAAAAAAAAATCGCAACATCGGCAGATTCAGAGGCACAAACATATGAACGAGTTGACTGTACGAGTGCTGACGTCATAACACACCCACATTTAAAACAATTTTTATAGGTCTGAGCTCATACAGACGCGAGGATCCACTTACCAGCACTTGGGAGCGTGGACTCAAACGATGGATTATATATACGTATTTGAATTCGTCTCCAGTTCAGTACAAAAAAAAATGCCGGAAATTAATTCATCCTGAAATACAAACTTAAAACTGTAAGATTTGAGGTTCTCACAGCGGTGAGTATGAAGATTTCTGTCTTCTGGGTTGTTGCGCTGTGTAGTCTGGTCGATGTTAACCAACGTTTCAGAGGTCATACTGCCTCCGTCATCAGAGTATGAAGATTTCTGTCTTCTGGGTTGTTGCGCTGTGTAGTCTGGTCGATGTTAACCAACGTTTCAGAGGTCATACTGCCTCCGTCATCAGGGCGATGAGTATGAAGATTTCTGTCTTCTGGGTTGTTGCGCTGTGTAGTCTGGTCGATGTTAACCAACGTTTCAGAGGTCATACTGCCTCCATCATCAGGGCGATGAGTATGAAGATTTCTGTCTTCTGGGTCGTTGCGCTGTGTAGTCTGGTCGATGTTAACCAACGTTTCAGAGGTCATACTGCCTCCATCATCAGGGCGATGAGTATGAAGATTTCTGTCTTCTGGGTCGTTGCGCTGTGTAGTCTGGTCGATGTTAACCAACGTTTCAGAGGTCATACTGCCTCCGTCATCAGGGCGATGAGTATGAAGATTTCTGTCTTCTGGGTTGTTGCGCTGTGTAGTCTGGTCGATGTTAACCAACGTTTCAGAGGTCATACTGCCTCCGTCATCAGGGCGATAAGTATGAAGATTTCTATCTTCTGGGTTGTTGCGCTGTGTAGTCTGGTCGATGTTAACCAACGTTTCAGAGGTCATACTGCCTCCATCATCAGGGCGATGAGTATGAAGATTTCTGTCTTCTGGGTCGTTGCGCTGTGTAGTCTGGTCGATGTTTACCAACGTTTCAGAGGTCATACTGCCTCCGTCATCAGGGCGATAAGTATGAAGATTTCTATCTTCTGGGTTGTTGCGCTGTGTAGTCTGGTCGATGTTAACCAACGTTTCAGAGGTCATACTGCCTCCATCATCAGGGCGATGAGTATGAAGATTTCTGTCTTCTGGGTCGTTGCGCTGTGTAGTCTGGTCGATGTTTACCAACGTTTCAGAGGTCATACTGCCTCCGTCATCAGGGCGATTCTTAGTATGAAGATTTCTGTCTTCTGGGTTGTTGCGCTGTGTAGTCTGGTCGATGTTAACCAACGTTTCAGAGGTCATACTGCCTCCGTCATCAGGGCGATTCATCGATGACCTCTGAAACGTTGGTAAACATCGACCAGACTACACAGCTCAACAACCCAGAAGACGGAAATCTTCAAACTTAAAACTAATGTCGGAACCACTCTGACAGTAAAATATAATGTGGTGAAATTAGTGAGTCCAGGAAACAATGGAATGCCTTAAAACTTACTGTAGGAACACAACCTTACCTAGAAAACGTAAAACACAATTCTGGGACTCTGTTCAACCCTAAACACGTACTATCGAAACACGGACTCACACCCACACTTATACAGTCTAAGTAATTGAGTTCCGACCTGATAACGAACACATAGAGGCCTATATGTTACAAAATAGCGCTAATATAAACTATAGGCCATATGATGCTCGAACGCGTTCAATGTCTCGGATAGAACTAATTAAAACAGTATTCAGCTGTTTAAAATATTCCCTATTCCACGTATTGATATTAAGCAGATGCAATATGAAAGCGCCTTCACATGTGTGTGTTTGTTGTGGTTGCTAATGTTTGGTCTGGCATTGATATTGCCTCTTGTGGTGATGAAACAATTTTCCTTTATGATTTCCTGCAATGAGATCAATCCTCATGAGTGGGGTCGCTGTGACTACTGATTATTCACCCCACCTTATTTAATGTCATATATAAGTTTCATGACCCCCAAGACACATCATCAGAAGGTGGTCATGAATTTATAGCGTTAACTTTGAGTAACCTACAGTTCAACTTTACTTTATCTTGTCTTGAACTGACAATATTCTACATTTAAAATACTTAGCCATTTCAACTTACCCGCAAATCCTACGAAATACTACCAACATCTAAGGAAGCAGATTACCAACTTTACCTCAGGCACTTCCAAATGTATTACAATATCTCTATGATGAGTTTCATAAGTTTTGTACCATTACAGACGGAATGCTGTAACTTTGTTTTAAATTTCTATTGTCTTTGTCGACTTTCCTGAGAATTTTAATCCATCAAAACTGCGTAACAGAATTTTTTCTTTAATTTGTTTGTATTTATGTACTCGGGCCAATGTCATATCTAATTTGGGTTAATAACGATTTTGAAAGATTTTATTCAGAGGAACATGAATTTTTGAAACAAATTACGACTCTCTGAAGACGAATAACAAATTAAAATATAGTTATTGGGGGCAGAGGTTAGGTTGCTGGTGCGAAGAGTCGAATTGATCTTAAATGGTTTCATCCTATTACCTAGTCAGTAAATACCGTATTATTATTATTTAGTGTTCTGTCTGACGACAGGTCCATATGAACATGATCCTTCCATCCTTTTCTCGGACTGGGACCTGTTCATATACGTTCTTGGCAGATGATCCAGAAGTGGTTTGCCATTGCCTTCTTCTGTGTGTGAATGGAGTAATTGTTGGGATGCCACGGAGGAAAACTCCGTGTTGCCTAGACCACGGCCTTGCCCAACACAAGTTATAAATTCGGGCACCGCCGGGAATCGAACCCGAAATACCGTATACCGTCAAAATATGAGGTATTATATTAAGTGTGAATAAACACAGGTAATTAAAATTTGAGATATTAAATAAACACTACTTGTTTCGACATGTAACCGTCATTAAGTGAGTGGAATAATCCCCAGCGCTGAGATAAAGCACGAGTCCTAAAACTTCAAGAAGCAATTCTTCAGATTTACCGATTTTTTTTAAACATTTACAATATTTAGACATTAACTTAAGAATGGAGTGAGAGTTTTTATTAAAATATAAGTAATATTAAACACATGCACAAAAGTAAATGTTTTACTTACATTGTGTAACCCAGACACTGGCGAATTTTATTCGTGATAGATTTTTCAGTCACCCAGCAAAGAACAAACGATGTCCGAACAATCACCTGAAAAAGGGCAGAGTATTAATAATTTCAGACGAATGAAAGCATCCCGTATTCACAAGTCTCACGTAATGAGCATAACTACATGGAGCATAATTCCCGACTGGTTGCACAGCACTGCCACCTGTCAACAAACATTTAAAACGACTAGAACACAGTTCAAAATGTAGTCAACAGATGTCGCTGCAAGTAACATTACCATTAGTATTTTTTTTCCCTGTGCATTTTTACGGCCTTGGGGCCCCTGTGAGTGAGTCCCCCACCGGTTATACACGGCTATTATCACAGGACAAACAGTCTTCCCAGAGAGTTTCATTCAGAAAATGCTGCTATGGCGGCACTAGGGTAGGGAGAAGAGGAGAGTCGTGACGTCACATTCCCTACAGCGTTGCCATTGTGCTAACCAAAATGTTTTTGTTCCACCTTTCCTTTCTTTCTTTCTCTCTGTGGTTTCCTGTTTGGCGCCAGTCATTTTCAAAGAAAAGGAAGAATGTAAGATTACTTACGTAGAAAACAGAGTTGAAAGAACCAAGGGTTTTGAACTAATATTTCTTTTAGTAGAACTTCTTAAGAACAGGCTTAATCAACTCACGAAGAGTTACCGTTACATTTTGGAATTTAAAAGATTGTGCCTCGTACAAACGTTAAGATGCCTAAACCGCGCGTGTGTTTGTGCGTGCGTGCGTTTGTGTGCGAGGGAGGGAGAGTGAGGGGGGAGAGAGAGAAGAGAGAGAGAGAGAGGGGAGAGAGGAGAGAGAGAGAGAGAGAGCAAACCTGACTTTCATTGTGAGGTAAGCAAAAATGCTTGAACAGAACAGAAAAACGGAGAAAATTACATAATGATGAGCTTCGTACTTTGTACTCCTCGCCAAATGTAGTTAAGGCAGTTACATAAAGGAGAATAATAATTGGGGCTCAGCATGCAAAAACTGGATTCAACAAGTTCAAAATAGGGTCAGATGGCGGGCTTTGTTGATTATGGTAATGAACAAAACATGGGCAGTTTGATTATCTGTATAACGTTGTGTACGATGGAAGTACTTCGTTAAATATTATGAAAGTTAAGTAGGAATTAAGTTGCTCACCGTGGATGCGCGGTCTGGGGGCGTTACTTTGGACCACTAGAATAACGAGTCAGTCTGAATTCTTTCGGGGAATGGTTCTGCCTTGTGCGGGCAAAATCTTGTGATGGGACGACCGCCCCCCCAACTCCTAATGCCATGAACCCTGCCAGACGCCTGAAAAGGCTCACACTTTTAGACCTAATTCTAGATTTGAATTGGCCAAATGTCTAATCCACAAAGACTGAAGAAGTAGAAGTTAAGGCTGTTTAATTTTGTCTTTACTGATTACAATTAAAATAACGAATGTAGTTTTCATAGTTTGTCAGAATGTCACTGCGAAAAACAAGTTATTTTAACTGGAAATTTAAACACGTATTCGTTTGCTATCCAAAATATGTTTGGAATGAAACTCCTTTTGAAATAAACATTGAATCTTATTAATATAATAAATGGGCGATTTATAAACCGCTTGTAAAGCAAGATTTCGATGCATGGTCGTGCTTAGAAATAACATACAACACATTCTTCCCCTTTCGTTTTTTTCGACTGGAGTTCACTGTACAACTTCGGCTTTCGGGGTGAGCCGATTTGCAACTGTCATCTTTAGAGTGAAGATGGAAACTAATGTTTGCCGAAACGCCAGATAACTTTTACCACATCCGACGCGGGCCATCCCAGAAATCCAAAGTTGTACACTGAACATATGACACATCATGTCAATGCTCCAATCTCGGAGAATTCTTCAGCGATGTGCTATAAACCACTTTTGCAACGTATGCGCAGAGGTGGCATAAGAGAGCCGCGGGCAGGGACACATTCCTGGACCCGCCCGTCCGACTGACTGGGAGCTTCTCACTGCCAGCGACACATTTCCTTCCATCAGCTCTTCGCAGGGTTCACTGATACGGCGGTAACTTTTATTATGAGAGAATTTAGCATCCCTTCCACCCAATGAGTGTCCTGAATTCTTTCCCAGAGATAAATAGCTGTGAAGTTGACCACTCACTCACGTGCCGAGGTCCGATTATAATTAAATATTTGCCTCCCCTAAATGGTATCAATCCTATTGCAACTTCATCAGCGAATTGAAATGTTCGAACTTTCCCATATTCCATTTGAAATAAAAAAAATTGTCGTCAAATGTGTTACTTACACTTCACCAAATATTATTACAAGATCAGACAATGAGACTGAGATGGGCGGGACGTATAGCGCGCAAGGGGTACATGATGAATGCACACAAAATATTGGTCTAAAAAGCCTGAAGGCAAGATATCACTCGGAAGACCTAGGAGTAGATGTAAAGATGATATCAAAATGGATCTTGGAGAAAAATGTTGGAGTTTGTGTGGACTGGGTTGATCTACATCATGACAAACACCGGTGATGGGCTCTTGTAGACACGATAATGAACCTTCCTACTCCACAAATAGCCGATAATTCCTCGACTAGCAGAGAGCACTATTTGCTTCTCAAGAATTCCCCTGCGTATGTAATATTTTCAGTCATCTAACACACAACACTGCGATCTCATCCAAATGAACATGGTATTTAAACATGATTAAGAGATAAATGGAAACACAACGCCGAGATGTCGCAACAAACAACTCCTCCCCTCCCCGCCTCGCCATCCCACATAACATCCAAGGTCTCCTGTGACCTCGCAACATCAAATTATTCCCCAGAAGTAAAGAAAATAAAACACACACTCACTCTAGCAAGACTAAAATATAAAAACGTCCATTCGAGCAGAAATAAACTGCAATTACACCATGAATTTATTTCTGTCCGCTAGAGGTCAGCAGACGTCACCGTTCCTCCACATTCCTTTGTTTTCTGGGTCACCATCTTGTTAACATAGAGTTGCGAAACAAAGGAAGCCGCATGAGCGAGTCGGTCAAATACCGCACAAAGATAAAGAAGGAACCGTTTTACGTGTTACGGCTAGGCAGTGAATTTAAAATGTTCTCTTCTCGATGTCGATGTTCCCAAAGATGGAAACTACGTTTTCCGAAACTGTGGTAGCTTAGTGTAAGACTGCATGGCGTTACATTCCTGAGGACTAACTTCGACAAACGAGACTGTCTCCGAGGTATGCCTGTATTTCCTCATACATCGCTCAATGTCCTCCGCACAATCGATGAAGTTCGACTCTCACAATCACGAAAGAACCCATAATAAATACAAATTATCATTATAAATTAATCAACAGCCCATTTCTAATCCTTTTCATATATTTTTCACAACCTGATAAATTCTTCTTTTAAACCTAATACTTCAGAAAGTTTAAAAATCAATTCGCTTTTGTAGTTTGTAGCCTCTGAAACGTCTAATTATAACGCCATTCTCACACGACTGACAAGATTTCATGCTACTTGTACGTAAATACCTCGAAACACGCTGCTTCCATCTTCAAGGACGATGGCCTTTAGACAAATATCGACAACTTCGCTGCCGTGATAACCTCGTAGCTTATTCATCAACTGTATTACTGCTCGACGAGGCCCAGAATCCAGCAACCTCCCCCATTTTTGTTCACCTCGTGTTACAAATTTCAAGAAATGTTGTGCCTGTATACAACCCAGAGTTTCATCAGAGTATTCACGAAAGTTCATTTTGACCATGTTCTATGGCAAGGCATTTGAATTCATTCCACATTTAAACCAATTCCTCTAAGATTATTTTTAACATTATCACTCACCAAATGTCTCCCAATGGTGCCTTTCTCTGCATCGACCAAAATTATGTTAGTATTTCTCATTTTGTCCATGCGTACTACACACCTTGCTCTTTGCATCCTTCTGATTCAATTACTAGCCCCAAAACAATGTCATACGACGAGCAGAAATTATGAAGCTTCTCACTATGAAATTTTCTCCAGTCTCCTGTCGCCTCATTCCTTTCAGGACCAAATATCCACAACACCCTACTCTCAAACGCCTTCAGTCCGCCTTGACGATGAAGGCAGCATGTACCTACATGGCGAAACATCCTAGGAGACACGCCATCTTCACCTTCGACGTGTGTCTCTTCCTCCAAGTGAGAGACAGAGTAACATACCCACATAAAACAACCGACAAAACAAAAATGTCTCTTAGCAGACGAGTTGGCAAATGATTCTGAACCAAACAGCATTTATTCCGTAAATTCGACCCGCTCTGAAGTCCTCCATAATTAAAATTATGATTCATAAGAAAGAACAGGTACCATCACTCAAAAGCACTTCTGCTGAAATGAATGGTAATATTTCGTGGGCCGAGACAGGCATTCTTGAATAATGCTGTATTGCTGTCCTTGAACCTTTAAATTCGAACAGGCAACGTCTACTTAGACCGTTGTCGCTCTGAACACAGAGGTGCCAAGCATGAAGAACGCATAACTGCACGATCTGAGAAAGGAATCCAGCTGCAACAGGTAAGGGCCAAACACTGGCTACAGAAAAGCCAGCCGCCTAGCTAACGGAGGACGCGACTTTGAACCTTAGCAGTAACCGTGTGAAGTTTGCCGCTAAGGTCATTGTCCAGTGGCAAACCAGCCAATTGCTGATGATGTGGCATCAGAATGCGTTTGCTACTTTCTCATAAAGAAGACACAGAATGAAAAAAGACAGACAGGGATGGCAAGGACGAAGAGAGATAAATCATAAGAGAAGAAAATGAAGAACAAAATTGGTTGGGAGAAGCAGAGACAGAGAAGATGACCACCTCTAACTCTTTCATTGACTAGTAACAACTATTCGTATCAAAAACATTACCTGCAAGAACAGGAAGCCATTACAATGTATGATTAATTGGAACTGATCTGGACAGTCTATCATTACAATTTTTGAGAGTGTTTTTCACACTACCAGCTACAGAACCCGTTCTTTGTCTGGATTTCTCCCAATGTGAATCATTGAAACAATAAAATTCCCAATTTCTTACGTCACATATTTAACAAATACTTGTAGCTACGTGTACTAGATTAATCTTCTGGGTGGATTTTAATACATTTAATAATCAATAACAGGACACTTAAAAAAATTTTATGTGTCATTAAATTCAGCTTCTAAAAACTACTAGTGTGCACGCGACCAGTTTATTCTGTGGGGAAAAATATAGGATTAATCATCAACAAAGCAAGTGGTACGTATATTTACGACAGGGTTTTAAAAGGTTGGGTTTGGTATTCGTCTTACAAGCGGGTGTGTGGGCCCAGGGCATGGTGTAGACGTGGGTCCATGGAAAAATTATTACTCTCCCGGGAAACGAACCCAGGCTGTGCAATAACTTCAACGCCTTTATGCTGTTGTCACTGTCAGCTGTTGAAATGACGACAAGGCTTCCTGGCGGGAAACGTTTTCTGGATAGGTAGAAGCTCAGGGCGCAGACGATGTTTTCTTATTTTCCAAGTGGAGTTAAAGAGACACTACAAGGTTAATGTATCGTAATGGAATGCGACAACAGAACGGGTCTTGAAGAAGGAAAGAACAAGGAAGGACCCGCAGCGAAATGCATTCTTCGTCAATGCAACAAACTTTTCTTATTTATATAACGGTTATCAAACGTATTTGTTAATTATTTTTAAGAAAACTATTATGTACATATTACAAGTTTATTAATCCGAAATGCCTGAAACTCATTACGAGATTTGCAACACGCATTTAGTGGCATTAAAAACCCATGGTAACTACGAGGGTTACTTCAAAAGTCATGGCAACTAATTTTTTTTTTTTTTTTTTTTTTGGGGGGGGGGGGGGCAAACACGTTATTTTGAAAAAAGTTCAAAATATACATATGAAAGGGCACGATATACTCTTTCGATTGGCGTAGTCAGATCAGGTAGGTGTGAAAAAGGCACATTAGGGAATTAGGGAATTTTTTCATTCTTTAATCCTCGAAAAATTCAACTATGGTTCACAATTGCGCGACACTGCACCTTAAGGTACAATTTGGCTGCACGCGACAGAGACAAGCGACCGAGGCAGGCGACAGAGACGGGAGACGGACACATCGCAGCTTGTCGCCACACACTTTTGAGGTGACGACCGAGACATGCGGCAAAGTGTTTGTTTTCTTTGTTTTGTTGAGACAGACGTGCACATATTCTGTGAAAAATGAGTACAAAAATGCTTCTAAAAAGGTTACTCGAAGAAGAAGAAGAAGAAGATGATGTGTTGCTGTTATTTGTTGCGAAAGAAACAAAGAAAACCTATGAGTTCAATATTCAAAACCAGACGTGAAGAAGGATCTTTCTGTCGGTGGTCAGTGGTCGGTTTTCTGCTACTCATTCTACCAATTGCTCATCTTGGTCACCAGTAAATTTAATTTCCGCCAATACTTTACTCAAGAGACAAGACTTTTCCGAGAGCGGTCTCCTGTGCTTTGTCTCTGTCGCCTGTCTTTGTCTCGCGCTCGTAATTGTACTTCATACGATTGTACAGAGAGCAGACAGGAAGCGACCAGTCTCGGTCTCGTAACTCTGTCGCCTGCCTCGGTCGCTTGTCTCTGTCGCGTGCAGCCAAATTGTACCTTTACAGTCAATACACGCACATAATATCATCCCATCTACGCCTAGGTCTTCTAACTGGAAAATGTTATTCATTCCTTCCAATAGTTGATGAATAGTACAAATTACGAAATTACTAACGAAAGATACAATCACGGATTCATTAACTCGACTATTGACAATAAATCTTTGTCCTGAGATTTCAGGTTCTCACGGTGGTGGGTATGCACCCTGATGATGGAGACAGCAAGCACCTTTCAAACTTCAACCAGAATATATGACGCAATATCAAGAACAGTTATCGTCAAAGACTTGTCTTGTTTTTAGTTTTCTCGCGACAGATACCATCTCTGCCAACTTCAATCATAAAAAAAACGTTTCTATTTCAACTATTTATATCACGCAGAAAAAGTTTTGATATGGAAACCTCATACAAATTACAAACACGACTTAACTGTCACAATTATTTGTGTAACTGCTTCAGAGTTAATTGGGAAGTGTCAGTATGAGAGGTCAGTGTAACAAAGTAGGCTTGTGTCTGTCTGTGGGAATAATATTTATTTTTGCTTGGTAAAACTGCTGGGAGGTCAAGCTTTTAATTCCTAAATTAACAAGAAGTCAGGTTTAAAATAGGTTTCGCACGCTCTCACGCACGCACACTACACACACACACACAATCAAGCATTGCTGTGTAATGGTGGTTCATATTCTAAAGGTGCCTAGTTCGAATCTAAATCGGAAGCCCAACCAACGTCACAGATTTCCGTGGGTTTCTTAAAGTCATTCAGGTATGAGATGGAATATTAATTTTAAAATACACCAAGACCGTTTCCTTCCATATCTCTCCCACTTAGCCGATCTTCCAGTACAATTATTAACGTATAAGATTTCTGAGATATTTGTGATTTGATGGTCATTTAACAATACAGGCAAAAGGAGACATAACCCTGGCTTCATACAGTGTGGCGGTCACTACATTCCAGCAGACTACCGGATGAATAAGTCAGATCTATTGGCAATGCGACTAGCAAACAGGTGACCATCGGAAAATGTATAATGCGCTCATTTGGTGCACCATCTTGTCGCGACTCCATTGTACTGCGGGGGGGAAGTTCAGTGTTGCTGTAATTGTCAACGAAAATCCAAGGGAAAAGAAATGGTTGTATGTTGGAACAAAACTGTCCACCTGAAAGTTTTGTTTCTTGGTCCGTTTTCCCACTATCAGCGTGAGCCGAAAAGGTTGTCAGGAAAGTTAATGGCTGGCTACGTGCTCGACTGCGGTTCGATTCATGACGAGGACAGGAAATGTTCTCTCATCGCACATCCTTCAGTCAGTTAAAGGGGTCCATTTCCGGCGAAGAAACGACTGAAGATTGCCTCTGACATGCAAGTAGTGTCGAGGTTAAAACGCGTGGGGCTTTACTTTCAACTTCCACAGAACAATGTTGACGTGGTAGGACTTTTTTTTATTTTGTTATAAATTCAACAAATACTTAAAAAAATTATTTTCGGGTTATATAGCGACGCTGTTCCAATAAGACATTACTCGGAAAACATAATGAACGGTGAGCTGGTGAGGACATCGAAGGACCAGTGTTCGTTTGGTTAAGCGAAATATCCCATCATTCATCTAAGAAAAAATTTATGTAGAGAAAACTGGTAACCCGTCCTTGGTGCCTCAAAGATACAAGTCTAAAATATTACATTTATATATGCTCGGTACTGAAAATCATTCTACATCTGTAGCAGATACAAAAACATTAATATTCGTTCACTGATACGAAAACAAACTCAAATGTAAGAAGGCCCACATACGTGTCACTCCTCGGGGTTTGTTATGTTCAAGGCGAGTGTTAATATGGCGAGAAACAGAACTAGCCAAACCACCGTTCTACTTAATAGCGAGCCACTGACATCAGCTCTCTCAACGTAGACCACTTGCTTATGTCAGAACATTACCACCTACTAGACTGTTGTCAACAACCGTGCCTTAAGGAAAATCGCCGAATAAAAACCTGTGCGAAGAATTCACACGGTACAGCCCCACTTCAAGATTCTCACATTCAGATTAACCTATATTCCACAATGCAAATACATCGCATGTGTTTTCTCTGGGACCGCCCACAGACCGGCCTCACCTCACTCGACTTCGACGTGACTTTCACCTCACTGGGTTCCCACGCTCTCACTCCCCGCCCGTGTCTGATCAACACTCCATTCATATCAGCGGGGTACAACTTATCAGACCCAGTTTGCTATAAAATTCGGCGACACAGAATTCACTAACTCAGTGGCGAAGGATCCTTCTTGGGTAGATGACAGTCTATTAAGTGGTGTGCATCTTATGGAGGCCGGAGGTTCATTGTGGGCCCTCCACTGGTCCTTATCCTGACTTTGTTTCTTCGTCTCTTGCCTTCCCCTCTTTTCCATACTCTTCTGTTTCGCCCTTCTCCTTTTCCTCTAGCTTTCTCATTCAGTTCTATGACATCAGGTCTTCCTGTATGTTTATTTCTACATTATTCTACTATCTTAACTTTAACTGTGTACTGAAAACACTGCAATGCATGGGATTGAGTTTATTTGCTTTGAGAATGCTCAATACAGTTGACGTAGTAACACTGAAATTAACACGTTCCATCCCTTATAAAAATTCTTAGCCTCGGCGGTGGAAGGACGTGGTCATTGGATGGAAAGTTAGATGGACCACAAAGAGAGACCGAGAGGAAGTCACAAAGTTGTGAATGCATGGAGCTATGCACATGGACAACTTTCCTGTTAACAAGAACAGTATTTAGCCAGCGGTGTGGGAAGCCATGTTGTCCTTGTGCTGTAGAACCTGGGCGATAATTAGTGGCAAATGATTTCTAGGACACACACAGATCGGCTCATCAGCAGACGGGTAAAGTCACAACAGTCTCCTAATTCACATTGTTACTCCACTTATAACTTAGAAAATACACAGATCACAATCGTAAATTTCCTGCTAATTAATATTCGTGCAGGTCTGCATCAAATCCCAGAAACAAACTGTCGTACAAATGACCAAAACATATGAAATCGTCTCGTATCTCTTCCCTTTTTTTTCGTCATCTTTTCCTTCTTCTTGTGTTTAATTTTCTTTGTTATGTTTCTTCCACTAGATTTTGTGCCATTTTGTATCAGAAATAAACTCTGAAAAAACTGCCAACGTGGATAGACTTATGTATATTCGTACACTGCAGTCTAGGTTCTTGGTGACGAGAAAGATAAATCAGTGTTAGTTCATGGTCTGAAATATTGTAAAATACAAGATACTTTATATTTAGAAAATACGGTATACATTTGTACTCAAATTCTTCTTCTTCTTCTTCTGAGCGCAAATTAAGCCCAGTTTCCATAAATTTTGCTTATTTCCTATTATTTTGAATAATAATTCCAATAAACAAAATCCC
Organism: Zootermopsis nevadensis; assembly: GCF_977971745.1. Classification (NCBI taxonomy): domain Eukaryota; kingdom Metazoa; phylum Arthropoda; class Insecta; order Blattodea; family Termopsidae; genus Zootermopsis; species Zootermopsis nevadensis. Next base: position 2,643,054 of record NW_028259160.1, read on the forward strand.
CCGCATCTGGAGAGTTTGGAGTTAAGGTGGCAACAGTGTGCAGTTTTCAAGTTTCGCGCCAGAGCGCGCTGTACCGTGGGATCACAGCCCCACAAAAAGTCACACGGTCCATGCAAGGCAGCGTGGCTGCGTCGAAATGAAGAGACTTGTAAGCAAAACATAAGTCCCCACGTAGTGGCCCTCAGTGACTTTACAACTCATTAGAATCAACACCACATGTTAGGCCCTAAAAATAAATGAAAATAAATCCAGAGCTCACCAAGTCGACTGCTAACTCTAGCGCAAAGTGTCGCAGCGAAGTCACCCCGGGGAGCAAACAGAATCAATTCCATACGTAGCAACAGAATTAATCCCAAAAGCATAGCACAATTACTTCGACAGCCAAGTTCAAAACGTCAACAGTTCCCAATATACCTACCTTGTTAAATGGTTGATAAATAATCCCTAAAGAGATAAATCACAAGTATTATTTGGGTGTATATTTGAAATGAAAGTAAATGTAAAACTGAGCTAACATCTTCATCTGTGTTCTGTCTGATAACGCCAGAACGCCTTCTAAAAAAAATTCTCGTTTTATTTCTCATACTGTGGTACAGAAAGTGCGCACATTAAGACTCAGCCCTGTGGCACTGGAATGCAACGACACGTGCTGAAGCAACATTCCTGTTTATTCACTGGTCGCGGATCGATTCCCGTAGCCTGCGTACGGCGTGTCGTGAGTACTATAGTGTACTACCCAGCGGCTATGGGGCAGAGTAATGGGTTAATGGTGAAAAGTACCCATGGGAAAGATTTCTTAACCTCGGAACTAGATGGAGCTGAGCGGTAGGCTTCACGCTTTCGAAAGCCACTACGTAGCTCGGGTAAAAAAGACGAAGATCCCACTGCCGAGAATCAAACCAGAACCGTCGAGTCGCCCAGCCTTCCTGAATGAACATTCATTTTCATGTAAATAGGTAACCACATTACTAATCCGTCCGCTAATTAGATTAAAGAAATTCTTATTATGGACACAACATGGGGAATCTTCCTGAAACTCCCAGGAACGATTTGAACGTCTTATTTCTTTAATAGATTAGGATTATGATCTTTTGGGTTCAAGGCAAAAAAATACAGGTGGTAACCCCTAACTGAAACACTGGTAACCACCAAGATGACCACAGGCGTCATACTTCTTACGACCAGAGTCCACTCAGTATTTTAAATCTGTTACCGATACCAACATCATGGCCTTGCAAACTTGTGAAGTGGAAACAACACTCGGACCTTCTATGGAAAACTTTGATGTTTTGTAATGGTGACAAGTGTTATGGCGACATGACAACGCATTAATCATTGTAGCAACGTTAACGAAGTGATTATAAACATAGACAAACCACTGATTGCGAAATGTGGAAAGCTCATTTCACAATGAGCTGAAAGTTGTAACAAGTAAGCTGCGAAATTCTAAACGCCACGCATCACAAATAATTGCCAATCGCTGTCCTAATAATACGTCATCTGCTGCCTTATCGGTCTCTCCTTACATTCACTTCAGTGACATCGTGAATGGAGCACAGTATATGAGTGGCACTGAAATCCTGCGATGTCCAAGCCTTCTCCAGAACTTCATAATATCTAAGGAACTGAGAAGCGTCAGAATATAACTTTTTCTGGAAGTGAGGATAGCATGTCAGAACCCCCTAGTGTCGGAAGTCATAAGCGCTGAAGTAACTCGCCCAAGTGCCAGTTCATTAATACGTAAGTCGGACTGTGAAGTAAACAAGGTGCTGGCTGTCTCTTGGCCAATACAGGTCGTGTCCTTGAAGCACGAACCCCGGACATACCGATCCCGGGTTAACGTCCTGTCCACGTGGCGCCGTTACGCGAACATCCGGCCGCTAGTGGCAAGGTCTCAGTAATAACGGGTGGCCCGCGACCCACCTTGAACTACCGTTTTATTTTCTGCAACATTGACTGAACGTGTATTCGGAAGGGAACCGGTTTGAATCCCGACAGAGTTAACGACTATCCTACTGTGGTTTTCCACTCTCTACGTGAATGCCAGGTCTGTAACTCCAAATATGCCACGACCGTCTCCTTCCAAATCTTTATTTAGCCGCCATTCTATATAATTTCCCCACCTCACTCGCCGAAACAACGTTTTCAAATTTTGAATTTGAAGGAGTGCCGCTAAATGATAAATTTCGTATTTATGGTCACGTCAAATGCAGAACCAATGCAAACGCATCGCGCTGGTTTACACGGCGTTAACGAGTCACAAGTTACCTTGTCTTCACTGTGTTTAAACGCGTCTGGTGACTTCCCTCGTTAGCTTTCGACAGTGCAGCACTTTCAAATAGGGACTGAATAAAACCATGTACATCCTGTCCAACCAGGACGGAAAGAAGTAGAAATAAAACAAGGGGCAGAGGATGAAGTGATGAATGAAAGACTGAGGTATCAGTTAACAAAGTTCTCTTCGCCAACAAACGAATTACCGTAACTGAGCCACAGAAATAAATTGCACAGCACCCAGCTGAATCACCCGACAACTGGCGGAACAGAGTAACACATAATCACCGGACAGTGAATCACCACCACATTCCTCGCCAGCGGTCACGTTTAGGGGTCGTTAATCTGCAGACGATAATCCACAGCTTCCTGCCCGGCAGAAGACAGAACTCTGACGTATGGCTTCTCTAGACATGTTCGTGGATCGAACGACACAATGTACAAGAGGTTCCAAGTTCGAAACTGGATGGAAATCCTCTCAGTCCCTCCACACAGCACGTTACAAACATTAACACAACGATCGTCGAATTCTTGACATCGGTCGAGGTTCCAACAGCCACTATCCCCAGGGAGGAATTTTTCTACATCCATTCGAAACGTGTCTATGACTAGACTCATTGACTGAATATCGCAAATGAGTGGTTAGTACTCGAGAGGCCCTTGTCTCGGACACCGGTCATCCTCACAGGTGTCTGTGGTATCCCTTGGTCCTTCAAGATAACTATTGGGTTAATAACTTGAAGCCGGAAGTTTCAAATTCATCATTTACAAATAATTTTACCGTTAAACATTCCAGATCTTGCATTCAGTGGATGTGAGTGGTTAGTTAAAACCTCAAGCAACATACAAACTTCAAGTATACCACTCAAATGTCTGCTAGCTGATTTAAATAATCCGTCCTAGTGGTTACCATCGTTTGTTTATGCAGAACAGGATAAAGACACATTTTCATTGCCGTGAAATTCTAAACTCTACACACAACGAACATTTTCAAAACATTGGAATGAAAATATGTCAGGGTATGGGCTCGATAAAAGTCTGGCCGGCAGGGGATGTTTTAATAGGTCGAGAAAAGTGCGCATAATGGCCGGAGGAAGCGGAGAATTGAGAACCTGTTAGCAGTATTAATCCACAAGGACAGATGCTACAAACAAAGACGACGTCGCCAGCCCGACTGTCTCCTAATTTCATTTGGTTCACAGGATAACCGCCAGGGCGCTCTGATATTGCAACAAACGGAGACAAAAGAATTGCTCTACGTAAAACAAGGGCAGGCAAATGAGTAACATATTTTCATGTAGTCATAGTTTCGAAGTATGTACAAAGGTGATGGCATACGAAAACGCTTACAAATAAACAGAAAAACATGCAACGTCAAATTTCTCACGCTCCAATACCTTTCATGTGAGGTTTTTACGTCACAGACTGGTGAGGGAGACAGAGTACCTGTTACGTCAGGAATATAAACCACACTTTTAAATGCCGTACACTTCCTCCTCAAACAAACAGCAGCGCAACCTATATGCCGTCCTTTTAAAACACTCGGCGTAACTCAGTTCTTATGCAATGAGAATATGTAACGAGGATTCACGAGCCATACTGATTACGGTTGGAAGATCTCATTTGTTAACGACATTATTCTGACGCAATAACTTCTCAGGCATGGCGACGTTGCAAGTTTGGGCCCAAAATATGGTACCGTAACCCCGTGGTTATAGCACTCACGTGCATTGAGGTCAAATTACAGAATTTATTTTTGACGTAAATACGTCTATATTTTCGGGTCAGTGTCATTCGGCAAAAAGTGAAAGGAAAAAGTGTAACTGCATTGTTATGTTACCTTGGAAACGTCAATTGTTTACTCGGCATTATTGTTACCTAGGAAACTTCATCTGTTTATCAACAAATCGACAATAATGGTTACCTAGGAAACGTGATCTGTTTACTCGGTATTATTGTTACCTATAAAACATTTCATTACATTACCTTACCTTACATTACATTACAATACTCTACTTTACATTTCATTACATTACATTACTTTACATTACATTCAGCTACCACAGACCCATCTTAAGCGTAACTAATTCAAGTTGATTAAGCAATGTTTTAATCAAACTTATCTCAATTGTAAAGCATGTATAAAGGAAATATTTAGAATAAAGCCAATATATAAACTTCCTTTCCGTATAGACGTATTTACGTCAAATTCTCCGGAACCGTGGTTCCACTGACAACGTTTTGCCAAAGCTGGTAATAAGGGAGATATTTCAAAGCATGAACACTGCACACTACTTGCGGTAACAACATTTTTGGGCATATGGTGCTGATAAGGACAGTAGAAGTAGAATAATTAGTAGTAGTAGTTTGTAGAGAAAATATTGAGACAACTGCACAATTAAGATTTTCATTGCTAAGATCTGATATTCTCACGGCGATAAATATTAAGATTAATGTGTCCTGAGATGCAGTACCTTGTATGGTAGAAACTGACCGACATCTCAGAAAAGCTTACGGCCTTCGTCATAAGGGTGTACCAAAGTGTTTCACACGCATCTGCTGTTAGATAACAAAACATAATTTTCCTCCGGTTTCAGCGGTCTGGCGGTTCAACATGAGCCAAACTGGAGCGCATACTACTGGAATCGGACAGAATTTTCTGCCGGCCCCATTCGAATTTACCACGCCCAAATGCAAGCAGTTGCTACACTAAGTGCCTTTACAATCGATGTTAACTTAAAATATATTATTTTATATTTTTCCACTAAAGAACGTAATCTAAAAAATATAGTTAAGATTTCTCACAGCCAAAGTAGAAACTGTTGTAACATACTTGAGAATGAATTTAAACCGAATCCAAAATTGTTGGCTACTTAGCTCCATAAAGTGTCGAGGTTAAGATTTCGTTTAGTTAAACTTCCATTCCAACATACATCCTAATGACGTGATGCTTAATTAAGCACAGCGTGAACTTTATTCGCAAAACCAAAGAAATCTTATAAAAGTAAATGCCTACATTAAGATGGCTGTCTTCTAAGTTTTTGCGCCATGCAGCCTGGTAGAAGTTTACCGACGTTTCAGAGGTCTTTGCTACCTCCATCATCGACTAGACTACTTAACGTAAAATCCTACAAGACAGCCATTGTCATGCACGTTATTTCGGATAATTAATACATTCATAAACAATTACAAATACAGATATCCTAAAAAGATGTACACACACATTTACTGAAGCAAATAAAATCATTTTAACAAACTAAACCATTACATGCGTCATCATCGGTACTTAGCGAATTACCTAATCTAATGCAGGTTTTCAAAATGGCCATCGTTAGCTTCGTAGCGCAGATGACAGCGGTGAGGAATTGACCGAGAGGCGGCCACCAAAGTTGATGCTGTGTATACACCTTTTTGGGATATCCTGTAAGCGATAAAATGAACAGAAGTTTGGAATTAAAAGTCGAGTGAAAGAATAGCTGTCGGTAGACCGAGAGAGAGATGGGCTGACCACTTAAATAGGGCTGCAGTAACCTGATGACCGTCTAAAACACTCTCTCATTAGTTGACTGTCGCTCAGCTGGTCAAGACACCCAAACCTTTTATGATCTGAGAACCAGGTCATTAAATTCTTCACACAAGCCCGTTCCCTATTCTGAGCCAGCTTAATCCACGTCACTCCTCCATTTTGATATCTGACTATTTTCTAATTTGCGCCAAGTCTCCGCAAATAATCTAAATCGTTTAGGTTCTCACAAAAGAACTGTGTATACATTTCTCACATCCTGTATGTACATATTTGATGACGTCAATTTCAGGAAACTGATAGCGATTACACTAGCCATTCAAAACACTCCTGAACTCAAGAAATGAACCATATGATACTCCGTCCATAAAAGATAATCTTAAAACAGTATGTTCACGTCTCACACTATGGGCTGGACTGCACGACAAACTGACATCCAGAACTGAAACACGAAATAATTATTTTCAGGACAGCGTGGCCAAGACTTCCGCCACGATCGTACAAGCAGCTCGTAACAGTCGCTCAAGCCCAAATTATTTTGCAAATTAAAAACTTTATTACACAAGTTTGTTTGTCCTCATTTGCTTGGTCCCAAATAATAACCTCAGAAGCCGATTTAACACGAGACCAAATTTCCAACCCATACAACATGTACAATTAATAATATCTTCTTTTATTATTATTATTAGTGTTCTGTCTGACGACAGGTCCATATGAACAGGATCCTTCCATCCTTTTCTCGGACTGGGACCTGTTCATATACGTTCTTGGCAGATGATCCAGAAGTGGTTTGCCATTGCCTTCTTCTGTGTGTGAATGGAGTAATTGTTGGGATGCCACGGAGGAAAACTCCGTGTTGCCTAGACCACAACCTTGCCCAACACAAGTTATAAATTCGGGCACCGCCGGGAATCGAACCCGAGACCCCAGGATTACAAGGCCAGCGTTCTAACCGCTAGACCACCGACGTTTCAGGGACCATGATGGTAACTGTATCGAGACCACCTCACATACCCACAGCCAGTACTCAATATTCCGATTAGATTTTATTACAGTTAGTCGCATAGTTACATATTTCTGGATTTTAATTTTCATACAATGCCTATTGTTTCATTTAAAATAAGGAGTATAAAATTATATGTTAAAAGAACGGTTTCTTGCTGTGTTGTTCTGTGATGATCCTAAAGCGATTTCTGACTTCTACAGAGAGGCATTGTTCTTACGAAAGAAAAACTCCAGTCTACAGTAAGCTGACTTCGTCAGCGAAAATTTCCCATACTGAATATTAAAATGCCTTCAGCTGAAGAATTTGTCTAACAGGTAACTCACATTACTAAAATCTAAATACTATTCATTACTGTCCGTGATAGTACGTGGCAAACATTTACGTTGCAACTCCTCACTAACTACACCACGCAGAAAAATTATTTGTAACTTTGGCTTTGGAAAAAATAACGATTATTCAGTTGCTCAGTAAAGACAACATCAGTAATTACTTCCACATGCTTCATTACAGAAAATATAACGTAAGTCTGGTTCATCGCCCCCTTACCTACCTCTTCCTGCGGAGACATAACGTTTAAAAGCCCTAAGTCCTTATATATATTCATAGAAACCTATTCTTGTAAACCGGAAGTCATAACTTCAGTACATTTACATATCCGGTCGGAAATGTCGGAATCTGTATTTCACCTGTGACTTTAAGAAAGCTGCATATATATATATAACTTTAGAAGTGTCTAAATATAAACGGCGAGACAAAGTGAAGCAGTTCCTAGCGGAATGTTAGCAGTATCGTAGCAGTTTCCCATGTACTCCGATAGTGAGGGGGCGGGGGGGGGGGGGAAGCCTGCGATTTACCGTAACGTCAGAACTTGGCACGTGTGGCCCATGACGTCATCTCAATACCAAAAAAAGAAGAAGCGAGGTGAATGAAATAAAAGACTGACATTGGATGAAGGATGGGTTTTTAAAACGTGAGAAGTCTGCCTGGTGACGTAACGGCGCCAAGATGTTGCATGCTAATTGTAATTCCTCTTATTCATTATAACACAAAGTGGAAGCGGATAAAACAGGCAGAGTGTATTGGATTCTGAAACATCTTGGTTTCAATACTCTGGTTCATTACCTAATCCGACCTATAAGAAAGATAATATAAAGAAAAACTTTACGAGGTTTGCGTGGAACGCATCTGAGGCAAACAGACCACTAGTCACAGATGGAATGTTGTATACAAATTGACCTTAAGAAACTAACCAAATAACTCCATGCAGTGCAGTCCATCTCCAGTCTTCAAATCTTCAGCAGCTGCTCAGCTGTTACAGAAATTCCTTGCCTTTTATGGAACGGTATGGTTCATGACTTTGTTCACAAGAGTCCGCCACTGGAACCTACTCTCAGCTAGATGAATTCGGTACATCCTTTTATACAACCCCAAGGTTCATTATCGTGACCACCGCCACCCGCCAGGGTATGACAATACGAATTGGATTGGGTTTGTCTGACAATGAGATCACAACGACACTTTTGTGTTCTCGGCACACCACACTTTGCAGTCAACCAGAGAAGTTTCAACGCATTGATTGCACAGTCTCGCAAAGGTCGCTCGTCGGCAAAGTCATCCGGATAATGTAGCAGGTTGTTTACAAAGTAAACATCAAACATGTCCATTAATATTACTACGGACCGTTTAAAGAGGCCGACTGGAGGCCAAGTCAGATCATTCTAACACTGCAGTAGTACAATCAGAAAGTTCAACGCAGCTAATACCAATGGCTGCAACTGGAAACGACCTCGGGCCACTTACACAACCTCCCATCCCTTAGACAGATCTCCATATGTTTCATTTTAGGTGTTCTTTACTCTTTAGAGCAAATGAAGAACGCCTATGACCTGATGTGCCCGTCTGTCTATAGAATGTTTCAGCTGAAGAGACCGTGAGGCAATCTGATTTTCCATTTATGAACGATCTATCAGTGGCCAATGCCAATCATTTAATGGCTGCTGGATTATTATAATTATTTAATTATGGGGATAACAAAAATGACTTTAATGATTTGATGTTGAATATTAAATGATGTGATAGTGGTAGTTATTATTTGACGAAAATAGTTATTAGAACCTGGTGACATGGTGAATATTCATGATGAAAATGATGATTAGATTAAGTAAATAATAATGATGGCTTAATGGCACTGATATTTATTATTGTGATTGTCATATTATCAACTGATAACTTTATGAAAAGTTTCATGCGACAGTGCTGCTACCTATCAATAGCCATACAAACTGTTAGTGCAACCATCAGCGGCCATATCAGCTGTTGCATCGGATGTGACGTAAAGAACACCTCTAGAGCTTCAATTATTCTGCAGAATATACCTTTCCAATTTTATTTTGTTATCCAGCCATCTACTCGATCTGCAAATTGGGCGTTGGAGTTTCCCATCAAAATTCTTTGTGCACTAGGTATTTCCATCTCTGCCATATGCTCAGACCACCGTAGCCTCCTATATTTCAGCCAGATTTTTAGCGCTTACAAATTCTTGAAATCTGTAAATTGAAGAATAAGCCGCATACCCGATATAAATGAACCAGGCAGAAATATGACTCTCGGTTCAACCATTAACACACAAATCCAGTCACACGTTTCCAATCGGCTATCCCACCGGAACACTTTGACGTCTGGCCGTTTTGGTCAATTAATTCAACGGTTCTGAAACGTCTCCTGGATAAAGGCCGAAATAATTTAGTTGTCTGACAGTTTATGGACTACAAGAACATATTATAATCACTTCAATCTAGGCCTGTGTACATTTCTTACCGACTTAGGAGCCACCTCCATAAATATTGAGAAAGCACATACACACATATCATAAATATTAATTACATTCACGTAAATTTATTCACTAACGTTCAGCCCGACATCTGCAAGACGGAAACGGAACTAATATGGCGGGGCTTGAGTGAAGTCATTAATAAAATTCAAATGCACATTAATGTAAATTTAATTCAAATTTATATGCGTGTTTTAAGCAGATTAAATAATATGCCTTGTCGCAACGGATCACAAATATTTACAATTGATTAAAGAGAAGCAAATTTCTTCCCCCCCACTACGAAGGGTTTAGACTTCACACTTATGACGTAATAATGAACGATGTTTAAAATACACTTGTGTACACAGGACTGTTGCAAACATTTCGGTGTGTGTATTTAACATAATGGAGGAAAAATGTGCAAATAACATGTGTGATTAGCTATAGCACCAACAGAACTTATGTCCCTACGCCGTGAACAGAAAATGTATTAAATTATTCCAAATTCGATAAGAATCTTCACCCCTTCTTATTAATATTCGTAACAGGAAACGATACTGATGTCTATAATGAAAAATATACCCTCTACACACAAAACGTCCATTAAGAAATAAAATGATGCACAAAAATCCATTATGATATATCTCCGAAGTGTTAATAAAAGTCAAGTTTAAAACTGAAGTTATAGTGAATTTTCTACGTTGAAACCTGGATCGGTGTGCCTCCACACGACTTGGATAAGATTTGTAAATACGCCAATCAAAACTGGATTGCAGTTCACTTTTCTACACTGAAATTAATGCCAATAGATGTGTAATGATCACGTGTTACATTAATATCTAAACAAGGCATTCCTCCACTTGAAATTTAAAAATCTTATCAGACCATTTCTCAATGATCGGTCCCTCCCATTTTAAACCTCGCGTTGTAAACTGCACGGAAAATAGCGTCACTTGACGTAAGAGGGCGCCTTTAGTTGAACTTGGCAGAAAACTATTTCAACAGCCAAGGTGATAACACTGACAAAAAAAGTGAAATACATTCACAATACCTAGATAATAAACATGGAAAGGAGGTACCTCTTTTTCTTCGAGGCTAGTAATGCCGTCAGAATGACGCGTTCCGCCTCTTAGCAACAACATGGCGCCCCAACACCTGTGTATTAAGTGTTCTGTTCATGTAAATTATCCAGTTCTACCATATACACACGATCCTGTTTGAACAAGCAAACGCGTTTCCACGTAACTATTTTAATATTAATCGATTTTGTAATAATTCCGCGAGAGACTTCCAAGAGTTATAAAGCAGTATTATGAACTGTGATACACAAACAATTTAATGTTTTTAAACAAATACAGGTAGAATGCAGTGATTCTGATAACTCGCAGACGATGGTACGTAGAGGTTACACTTCACACAGACGACTCTTAGCGTAAACGCATGGCAACCAGTGGTCAGCGAACACGTGGTGGTTTTCTGTCAGGTCTATGCCATCTGAATGTTTAAAATTCGATTGTGTTTCTTCTACCTTTACTGAAACAGACTGTGTGTTCTTCGGCTCATAAAGTCCTAAACCTGTTCAGAGATTTATCTAGTGCACTTGTACACCCAACCAACAAGAAAGTATTAGCAAGTATTAAAATGAATTAAGCATTCCAAATAAAACAACAGATTTTGGAATATATAAATATTTAAAAAAATAATTAAGAGTCGCATCTTGCAACATCAGACTGCATATTTGCCAGATAACGTGTTATTGGTGATCAGTATAAAACCGTCCCGAATAATAATTGGCTCAATTCTCATATATAATTTCTTCTAAAATTAATCATAAATTTTATCACACCAATTTGAACCTGAAGTTAAGAACGAAACTTCAAGACCCGAGTTCTGGAAAAAAACATTTACTACTCTGGTCCAGTGTATAAATGCAGTCGCAATGAAACAAAGAAGAGACGCAAATAAGAAGGAACCAAAAAACAAGAGGAAGACGGAAGTGAGGAGGATGCGAGAGTTAATAAAGTCCCTGGAAAGTCACGTGCTGCGATACTAGCAGACAGAAAAACATCGTGCCTGTTCTAAATTGCTGCAAACTCTACCCGTACTACTTTATAACACTGAGAGGCTATAAAATAGTAAAAAAAAAAATAACGATTCTACGAACAATTGAGAAGCGGAAAGCATGAAAGACGTGTGAATGATCTTTGTATTAAAGATCAATGTTCTGCACTCAAGAATAAGGGGTTATGTGTGCGCACATCACTTGTCTACCAGGCTGCCTACGTCACAGTTATTTACTTAACAGCTGTTCTGTATGGAGATAAAATTTCGTCGGTCACTCTAAAGGAAGACCATAGATTGACTGTCTATGGCACAGGATCCCAACTCGAGTCCCGATAATATGTTTTGTGCGGCCCGCGTTCATAATTTCAATGCATTTGCATAATAACAGCAATCATAACTTGCTCTCTTCATGAAATATTGTCAGGGCACTTGGAAAACCTCGAAGTAGGTGGCAGTATGATATTAAATTAACCTTAGAGAAACAGAGCATGAGTGTATGGATTGGATTCAACTGACTTAAGATAGGGTCCAACAGCTGCCTCCATACAACAGTTCCATACAACAACGAGGATTTTATCACCTGAACTAACAGAGACACTGGATCGTAAAGTTAAGTTGAAGTTCTCCTTGCGTTAGTCAACTGTTGCCGCATTTCGAAAATGTAACAGGAAATACGCTCAAAACTAAATTCGGCTTTAAATACTGGCAACGGCATAGAGAAAAAACGGAACAGGTCACTTCAACGGGTGTCACAGTAACGGGTTAAATGTATTTCAGAATAAGCCACGTGTCGGATCCGTAACTCCCTTATTTTGGACTAACAGGAGTCATATATGAATATTTACGAGTACGTACCATGTGTTCAACAGCACCTACTACCATAGGCAACCCAACTTGCTCATGTTATTTCGGTTGCCAACCCTTCAGGCAATATGTGTTCTGAAGTACGTGTTACAGTTCTATGTCAATTGGCTCTGTGCGATTAAGGTGCATTTTTGTCTTTAAAGAAACTCACAGTATTCCTAAATTATTACGTTAAATATCTCATATCATTCCCATATCTGTTAATCCTTTAAATCACAGTCGTAACTATATGGACGACCGGCTTTAACATTTACAATAAATTTGCATTTCCTACACAATATCTTACTGGATTTCGTATGATACTCAGAAAAAAATCGATTCTTTCCGTACACAGATAAAATCGAATGATCTTTGTAACGGATACACGACGTTTCGTCTGAGTCAGGAGACAATTCGAAATTATAATAGACGCGGTAAGTAATGTTATTTCTCCCAACCCCCACCACCGCCACAAACAACAACAAATACAAGACACGTCTGTGTGTTCGTCCGCATATTTAAAATCGAGTAACCCTGATTGAATTATGATAAAATTTGGTATGGACATTATTACATTCCACCGCAGCAAAATTCGTAACTTATAATTTACTACAACTGTTAAAACATGGCGGATGAGCGAACCCGTGAGAGGGAAACGACACTAGCGCCAAATAATATTCGGTCCTGAAATTAAGTATGATAATATACCAAAAAAGTACATGAACTTTTGTAAAGGTACTTTCTGAGCAATGCCCATGGGAAAATTTCCAATGGTTTCAGTTTTACTACAATAAATCATAAAACCACTGGAGCTAGAAAAGCGGAATGTACGGAGGCCGATCATAAATATACTTAAAAATTAAGCATGAAATGATGACAAAGTACACATACAAACATGGCGGCGATAAGAAATCCAAGAAATTTAAATTACGACCTGTCCAAAACATATTATTTGTATCCATGCCCCAATAGCAGTAAATAACGCATTCTGTGACATACTTATAATCGTAAACAATAATACGAACTGACCCAAGCGGGATTCGACACTGTGAGGACGCCTTCATCCCATGCTGAATGAACCGTGTGCCCCTACACGTTACGTCCTGTTACAAAACCACAATTACTGCCCCTCACTTAAACAATAAATCTGACGACCGGATAGTTAGGTAGCTCCTTTACCCACCCGACCCAGTTCACCGCCGAAATTCATTGTCTTGACGAGACACGTCTTGTTAAGTGTGTGCAACATCTCTCTCTCTCTCTCTTCCTTGTTTCTACCGTACCGTTTTGAGAGTGAAGACAACTTTTCTTTTCCCAGTCCATTCATCTCGGCTTCATTCAACCCTCCAGCTGGAGCAGATGTCTCGCCCACATGTTTTTCCACCCCATTCGTTTCCCACAGTCTGAAAGCGGCACAAAAGCTTTGTGAACACAGACATAATCTGTCCCAGTTGCGAATTTTAATAACACCAAAAGTGGAAAACTATCTTCAAATAAACGGGAGAAAGGTTTACTTCTTGCTATTTTGTGTATGCCCTCTCTTTCTGATGCTATTTCAGGTTCTTAAGGCGACGAGGATGAAGACGGCCATCCTTTTGGATCTGTTCCATGTAGACTGGTAGATAGTGACCTACGTTTTCAGAGGTGCATCTGAACTTCGTTCAATGTCTACCAGAATAAACGGTGCTACATCCCAAATGACTGCCATCTTCTTTCAATGTTTTTCTTTTCCTAATGTGTTTTCTCTCTCCTCTAAGTAGATGACAGAACAATAAAAATATATCTTAGGGAAATGGGGTTGGGAGATGTGGAATGGACATACCCGGTTCAGGACAGGAACCGCCAGTGGGATGTTGTGGACGTGGCAATCAACCTTTGGGTTTCGTAAAAAGGTGGGAAATTCGATTAGCTGAGCGTACTATTCACGTAATTCCTTCTGGAGGAGACTGCTCCACGGAGTTTATTTAGTTGCCACTCCTTTTGTAGGGTTCTTTCTTTGGAGTATATAATACACGATTTTTTATACGTACTTTTTTTCAAATATTAAAATTTCTCAAATCGGGGTGCGTCTTACGTTTGATTGCGTCCAAGAATATATAGAGTATGTTTCTTTCCCTGGCTCAAGGGCGCGTATTACAATCGATAGCGTCTTAAAATCGAGCAAATGCAGTAATTATTTACCAAGAACATTCTTACCCAGTCCTTTGATGTTTAATTCTATAATCCAACATCCAGGAGCGTTAATCTTCAGATACTCGATGTTCGTTTTAACTGTCATTTTCACACACAATATTTATCACCGAGTGTTTTTCGAGCTACATGTTTCGGTCGCATGCGGCCATATTCAGTTTCGTTATATCTGCATGGCTACTACAATCATATTTCGGGTTCATGAGTCCACAACTGACTGCTGAGTCACAACACAACCCAAGATTCAACCGTGTGCTTCCACAAATACGAATAATAAAAATTAGTGTTACCGTTGCGCAAATCTAAAGTCATCAGTAATTAACTCTGATAAGGCAGGCCTACTGTCATAACGAATTCTTCCACAGCATTTATCCTTACAAATAGACAGCAACAATTTACACTGGCATTTATACTGTGCAGTTTCACATGACCGTCTCGTTCTCATCCTTCCCTCTCAACGCCCCGCGCTGTTATTCCATCCGACAACTTCATTCAGCTCGCTAAGACAAGGTCACTGGACAGCCCATCGAGATTAATCGATTGCAGCACACAATCTCCTACATACAGGTGCTTCTAATTATACACATTCGCTGTCCATGGTTTTATTTCTGTTATGAGCATCCGTATACAATCCACGGCCACATTTTAAAGCCAGGGAATGTGATACAGGTAAGATTAGTATCAAAAACTTCTGACGCCAGTTTTATATCAAAATGGCGTTTTCAATACACAGGAACACAATTCCCACGTGTAACGAGTCACCTGTAATTAAAACTGAGTGGATAGAACCACTGACGAGGGTCACCCTAATGCTGGAGGCAGCAATGACCTCTGAAACGCTGGTAAACTTCTACCATACTGCAGGACACTACAACCCCGAAGACAGCCATCTTCGTGAGAACCTCAAATCCTACTCAGTCTAGTAAAGTTGGGTCCAAGAGGTTTAATATAAAACGTTGCTATTTAGACTGAATCTACTGAATAAATATAACGTAGATAAAAACATTTGATAGTTTGTAGAATCTAGATAACTGAACTGCCACGGAGTACGTGCATGTTACCAAGGAAACAACATTAATATTTAATATTGTATCGGTCCACGTCTCCATAAATAAAGAAAGCCACATTTCAGTAAACTATTTACATGTATCTCGTGTGAAGTTTTAATCGGTTTTATCATCGACGAAACATGTTATAGGGCCTACAGAATCTATTACTTAAATTTTCACTGAAAAATTTTGTCCTTGCTGTTTATTTCTGAAGTACTGTATAGTTTATTTACTCTTTAAATAAGTAGCGTTTTACCTCTCTGAAAGACTCTGATAAATACAGCACCACTATTTGTTTGGCATAAGATTGCTTTATGAATTAAATGTGCAAACTAAATTACAGACAGACATCTTCTTGAGTTTTAATTGGTGAAGCACTCATATTTCGGGTTCTGACGGCAAGTACGAAGATGGCTGTCTTCCGGGATGTTATGGCATATATTCTGGTGAATAGACCGATGTTTCATAGGGGCGGAACATTCCAGAAGACGACCATCTTCATAGCGAGGCAGCGTTTAAGTTGTTCTGGAATATAACGACGTTACTGCCTAAATATACACGAGTCAATGCCCACTTCTTATAATAGACCTCTAAATATCGCCTTTTAGTCGATCTTTTCCACACTTAGGGCACATTCATCCTTGCATCATAGACTCGGCAGCAGCAAAGTCACACCGCGTGGATAGATATCAACGTTTTGGAGGGACATACTGCCTCCACCTTTAGACCTGAGACAGTACGATATTTTTTGTAAAATCATTTTCTTCGATTTCATCTTTCGTCTAGGTCTTTTGAACCACAGCATTTCACAAATTTCCAGGACATAAACTTAATATAGAGTATCCCAAAAAGATATATACACATATTCAGTTAATGAAATAAAGATCTTCCGCCATTTTGCGTATTAGAATCATGGGGAAAATATTGCTAAGCGTATACCACACAAAGTTGGCCTCGTAAACGCAACATACGGAGAACGATAACAAGGGTTAATATTCTATATCATAATGTGTATACATCTTTTGGAGACACACTGTATATTTGATCCTAGACCAGGTTTGAAAATAACAAGACCAGGGGACCCAACAGACTACGAATTTGTCCTCCTGTAACCTAAAGACGGAAGTAGAACCAATTTTCGAAACGTTGTGGATTTTTTTAAACACTTAGACGACAGATATCGTACAGTGCTAAAAGGCACGTTCACGTTTTTCTTCGTTAGTGGGTCATGGCAGAGGCCCGAAATGTTTCAATGCCTCATCCACGGAGAAGGTAATATTGTTTGTTTAAATGCCGGCACAGAAAAACGCTCATCAAGAATCGTTCGGAAGTATCGGTTAAACTTCAATTCCTCAGATTTATCGGAATCATGTTTAAATCATTTTGCCATTATCTGTCGTGGAGAACAGAGTTCACAGTTTCAGAATTGGCCCAGAGATAGCAAGGTCAAGCTTGCTGACTAGGTCTGCCATCTACACAGAGTTCAAGACATTAATAAGAACTGTTATTTATTTTGAAAAAATTTTCTATTCATTGTGAGACAACGAAATTTCACATCAAGAGTGTCTGGACAATGTATCCTATCCCATTTCATCATCTGCTCCGTAATATGGATCCTCCACTAAATATTAGGATGATTAGATGGAGGAGGATGAGTCGATTATACTATTCATTTCATCATTAATTTTCTCTGTTCCTTCTGTTTTCTGTCAGTTTTTCTTTCAAGTTCACAGTGTCGGCGACGTATTTGACGTACACTTCGGAATACATCAAAATTCGGGCGGTGAAACAAATAACAAATGCGACAATAACATACAAGGTCATTGTTTCCGATAATGTGATCCGTGGTCACTTTTGCGCCACAAAGATTACCTCACTTCCCACTGTTGCGTAATAATGTTTCAGAGTCATTGGGGTTGCCTAGTTCCAAGGAATGATGCGACGACAGACATACAGAAATGGGCGGGCATATAAGATGTTCTTCTCTCACGCTACGGCGTAAAGAACGACTAACAATTAGTGCGTCCTTTCTTGCAAGCCGTTCTGGACCCGGGTCGATTCCGCGATGACGGTCCGAAATCAGTGAGCTATAAGATTTCGCGGTCACTATGATCACATGGTTCTAAGTATTCCAGAACATAATTTGTCTTCCTAAACCAGACTGAGCCTAACGCCCTCGCAGAGACATGGGGACACAGAATGACTGACCTGAGATAAATTTATTTTCGTCACACCTTCTCGAATCCAACGGTAGCTGTGGCCCAAGCGTGAAGCCAACGCCTCACTTGCAGACAGTGCAGAGATTGAGCTTTAACAGCATTGGGTGGTAAAATTATTGCAAGCAGTAAGTAAAGAGAATGTCTAAGCGGTCGTGGCCTAATTTAGAGAACTATAATATTTCTTGTAACTGGTATAGCTGGTTCATCGACCCAAATCAAAATACGGGGCCTTCGAGTTCCGCAGTAATGCCAAACACTGCGCAACGACACTTCTTGAAGGAACACAAGAATTTGTTAAACCTATAAGGACAACCCGAAGGTTCAACACCGCAAACACCAAGGCCCACCTACTGGAAGAGCCAGTTCCATCCACCTGTCAACATACCTCCCAAAAATCCATGTTATTCTACCATCTAAAAAGTTGTCATTTTCCACAAGGTTTCACAAGACATCTGTGCATTCATAGCACCCCCCCCCCCCCCCCTACATGCTGGCATGTGGAATGTGACCACATGGCCAACCCTGTCGGAGTACGACCTGTGGCCCGCGAGTCTCAATGTAACAATTATGAGGAAGGTGACAGGCAGCAGGGATGTGAGGGGAGGGGGGCAGTTGTGTCTATGGGGTCGAGGTGTTGACTGGCGATTACGTCACACAGCTCTCGTACAAGAGAAGGGCACAAGCATATACTTACGGGGTCACAAGAGGTCAACAGCGGGCACGCACACTGGGTCGGCGCATGGCAACTGACAACACGCACATACAGATTGTCCCAAAAAGATGTGTGCACAGCGGCACGCTTGATGGCCGTCTGTCACCGCTGGTCATCTGTGCCACGAAGCGAACGGTGGCCATTTTGAACACCTACACTAGATTAGCTAATTCGCTAAGTGCCAATGTCGACGCACGTGTTGGTTTAGTTTATTAAAATGCATTTATTTCATTTACTGAATGTGTGTGTGTACATCGTTTTGGAACATTCTGTAACATCCTTAATATTCTGAAACCTCCCTACAACGTAATCCTAAGACAGAAAAGGCACAGTGGATTTATGGACGTCATAACCTATGCTATTAATAAGCAGTGCATGTTTTCCGTTTCCTTTCAGCTTCCATCCGTCTGTGTTTAATCTATTTCTTCCGTTCTTATTCTTTCATTTATTCATCTTCTCTTTTTGCTTTATTTATTCTTTTCTTGCCCTTATTATTCCACTCTTTCTTTCGTCATCTATCACCTGTCATGTACCTTTTTTGTAAAATTGTTTTTTTTCGCCTTTTGTCTTCATTAAACGAAAATAATTAATCCTACAACGCGACTGATTCACAAGAGAAAGATGTTTTCATAACGCGGATTCATCTTAGATATAACGCGATCGAAATAAAGCAAATGAAGGAATTCATAGAATAAAACCAGACCCGCAGACAAAAAAACTTATTATGCAAAAGTGATGCACTCAAATCAATAATGACTTAACTACTATAGAATACTAGAGCAGAGCGCTCCTTTCGGAGCTCCTCAGGGGGGTTGATCAAGTTTTTAAAACGCAACCAACCCCCCTTCGGGCAGGTTGGTTGCGTTTGAAAATTTTGGGTAAGAAACTAAACCAACCCCCCACGAATAGGGGGTTAAAATACTTGACCAACCCCCACAAAGGGGTTGCGTTTTAAAATCTTGAGTAAGAAACTAAACCCCTTCAGGGGGGTTGGTTGCGTTTTAAAATCTTGTGTAAGACACTAAACTAACCCCCTCTTCGAGGGGATTAGTTTAGTGTCTTACTCAAGTCATTTGGCAAGTCATTTGTTTACTCGGCATTGTTGTGTTGGTTGTTTGATGACGTCATTTTTTGACGACAACGACAAATCACAAATTTTTATAGTAGATTACATTCGTGATTGTGACTCCGAAATCTCTGTTCCTAACCCCTGAACTCCAACTGAAACAATGGTTTACATTACGCGACTTTTATTTTATTTTCCGGGAACGCAACTATTGAGTTATAGGACAAACGTAGGGGACCTTCCGATTTATAGTATGGCGTTGAAACCTCCTCTTATCTGCTGGACAAAATATTGTGTCGACGCTCCAACGTTTCGTTGCAACACGCAATTTTATTTTTCACTTCTTAAATTGTTGCTTCTCGCAATGTGTTCTGCCTACAGCACGGGTGGCTGGGGTTGAAATGCATTCGTGGTTGGTTTTTTTAATCGCCATGTTTATAATGCCTTTGATGACCGTAAAATGTCATTAATTTTTGTTTAACTCTACATAATTTTCTTCCCTTTATTCACATTCGAGAACGAAGCTGTGAATTGAAATTACTCTTAACTGTTTTTTTAAAATAATTAAGCAGTTTCAACTGTTTCTGCCTTTCTGCTAATATATTTTGTGACGCGTCTCTGTCTGATTTTGTATCTCGTGGAGTTATGGCAGCTTGTATTTTGGCCAGGAATTCAAAAGGTGGGTGTCTAATGCTATACTGTAAAACCGAAGCCAAATCAGAAGGCTTCAGTCGATTGGGTGGGTTCAAAAATTTGCACACAATGAGTCGATACACAAACAACATTTTTGTCAGAATATCTGTTGGAACAAGACCACTTGGAAGTCTTAGACAGTTAATATGAAAATATTAACACAGAACTCTGAAACCGATGGGAGGATGTTGACTTGTTTCATTTCGCTCAGGACAGGGTCAAGCCGTGGGCGCTTTCAAACAGAAATTTCATTCGCGTCCCCTCCCCAAAAAGCTGATAATTTTAATACTATCCTCGCATCTGCGTTTAAATCTCCCTATGAATCACTTCCCTTCGGCTTTTCCGACCAAAACTTCGTATGCATTTCTCATCTTCCCATCTTCACGATTTTATAACCCAGAAAAGTACAAATTACAAGTCCTCAACGTCGTGGTCGAGAGGTTAGCACTCCTGCTTCGTGTTCTGGAGGTCACGGGTTCAAAGTCTTGGCCCAGAACGCGGCTATCCTGATGGGTTTCGTGGTTTTCATCAGTCACTGCAGGCAGATGCCGGTTTAGTACCTTAAATTAAACTACGACTGCTTCCTTCCACATCCTTTCAAATTCATTATTCAGTCCATCTTCCCATTCGACGCTATATAAGTTGAGCTACTGAAAAACTGTCTTTAATAAATACAGCTGCTCGTTGTGCAATTCTTCGCACATTTCTGTTACTTCCTCCCTCTTAGGTTCAAATATAACCCCCAGCCAACCCTTCTCCAACATCACCTTACCAAGTTCTTATCTTAATGCAAGAAACAAAACTTCACATAGATACAAGATAAGAAACAATGTTTTAAATTCACGTTTATGGACACGAGACGGGAAGATGACTTGTTCCAAACTAAAGGCAGCAAAGATTCTCCGAATTTAATCTTTCCTCAGTTCACTCATGAATGTTAAGTTTAATCTGTTGCTGTGATTACATACTAACCTATTCTGTATGTAGTTTCAGTACGCCACTGGAAATCTGTGACGCAAACTAATACCAATGACAGAAACACCTTTCCGTGAAAAGCAAAGCAGAAGACAACTGGTTTCTGTAGTTTACGTAACTCCAATTTCAACTACTTCGAAAAAAAAGGGCTCGGTTATAATTTTCCTTATCTCGGCGGAGGGGAGTTCAACTTGCGTAAGCTCAAGGAAAGAAACATTTAAAAATATGCAAAAACATGGTTACCACTTTAACAAAGTAACTGAATTGTTTGATTCTACTCAAGAAATCTGGAAGGGGTAGGACAGAAGAAATGAGTACAGAATTATAATGGAAATTTAAAAAAAAATCGGTCGCTTTGAAGACCGATACAGGATGGATGTCAGAATATACTGAACGTGAGAGGATTTTGGAGCTAGTCTTCACCACTCCCGTGATCAAGACCAGATAGTTTTAAGGGGCTCATATGAGTGGTAATTTCCCCTCCTTTTATACGCCTACCTGATGACATAAACAGTTCCAGTTATCGAAAAGTTTTGTTTGAAAAAACCAAGACGATGGCTGATGTCCATAATACTGGCCATGTTAGAATATTTATCACGTCAATGATAAGAACGCCTCTGCCTTTCAAACGCTGACGGCCAAAAAAAAAAAAAAATCCCGGTGTAGCTCCCAGAGCTAAGAATAAGCAACTCTTTGATGCAGTCTCAAAAAGGAAAAGCCGCCATCGGCGATGACGAAATGCATCACAAACTCAGGGCGGGCATATGGACGCAACACACATTTCATGCTTCCAGTACCACAGGACGATTGTAAGGGCGACAGGCAAATGTTTTTTCAGCATTTTTGTTGTAGATATGTTATTATTTAACTCTTATTGGGAATTATAGTATTATAGCCTATAAAGATGTTAGGTCATTTGTAACAAAAATAGCAGGTAGAATAGACAAGCCTGTCTTAAGATAGGGTCCAGTGGCGTGTTCTTTTGAACACGGTAATGAGCCTTCGTGTTCTATAAAAGATGTCAAATTTCTTGCCTAAATGAGAGACTGTTAGCTTCTGAATGTAGGTTGTCTTCGACATACGAAAACAATAAATTACTTCCCGAAATTATCACTCCGCAAATACTAATCGTGTCAGTTTGAAGTTTCTATGTGACTGCAGCTCATCTGTAAGAATCAGCGTAATATAATTCGTTTCTCTGTTCTTCTTTGGAGACAGTCGCAATTAAACGTTGAAAAAAAAGTGTCCATCCGTCCGTCCATAAATAACAACACCTCGAGAACCGTCAGAAGTATTTTCATCCCCAAATTTTATACTGCAAAATGTTACTAAAAATTTGTCAACACATTTCAGTTTTTGCACAGAAGCAATAAGGGCCACTTTACCCGAACACTTAACGTGCGTCCTTGCGCGCGTGACCGCGGTGGGGAATCGCCAGCCAATTTCTCGACGTCGGTCAACCCTGGGGAATCCCCATGTTGTCGTTATCGTTACTGCCAGAGACGCCCCAGATGCTGCGCCAATACAAAGGTCATTGATACCTCTGACGTCTTAAGCGCTATTCCCAAAGTTAAAGCCTTGCGAACTTGCAAGAATTGTTACGTGTACACTTCCTAACTTCTTACTTTCTGGGTCCGTAATAGCCAAGTCAATGAATATGTGCGAAATACCACGCGATCGGAATTATACACTGTGAAGAACATAAAGACATAATTTTAGCTTATTTGTAACCAACAATATGATCTTCTGGGTCGTCGCGCCGTGTATTATGTTTGAATATCAAGGATTCGGAAAACATACTGCCTCCATCTTCAAAGCTACATGGCGCCACAACCCAGAAGACCACACACTAAACTCACACGATCGTGGATACTTCAAACCGTGCATTTATTTTTAAAACTTTTAAAATGGACAAATAACTTTCAGAATAAAGTGACTTTGTATTGCAAACCGGAAATGCACCTTAAGAATAGTGTATTTGTGGGCCTATATCATCAGGCCTTTTAAAGTGCAAATACAGAATATTATGCAAACGTTGATTATAATATGGCTGCGTTCAATGAAGATGGATGAACATTAAAAAAGCGTACAAGCATTAATAAATATGACGAAGGCGATGATGATGGTGGTGGTAATAATAATATTGTTAATTTTCTATTTAAACGGGGTTTATCTGCTTGCAACAAGGATACCTTAACTTTTTATGATAAAATGTAGGAATCATTAAAATAAAATACATTTTACTCACCGAACTTCCATAGACATTAGACAGCTACAAAATCCATGCACCTGAAACCAAAGGAATTACAGTTAATAAAGAACTTCACAAATTAATCTGTAACAGTATATGACGTCATGATCACATCAAGACCTAAGAGCATAACACAATGATTCTTTTCCCGTTATTTAATGACGTTTTACCCACTGCAGATATATGTAAGGGTCCCAATAAAATAAGACTGAGGTTTTCTGAACAGGTCTCAAAGTCAAAGAACGAAACGCCTTCATAAGACAAGGCAGAAGAAAAACATGCACAAACATTTCCCAGGGTGTACGCAGACACTCTTATCGCTCAGCTAGGACTATACAAAAGCAGCGGCGACTAAGTGGAGGGAGTAGGTGGGATCCCTCGATCAAGCTCTTTGAAGCAGGTCTTGCGAAGGAGCGATCTTTAGTCCATTCTCCTTTTTGAGAAACCTCTAACTACATTTGCAGTGTCAAACAAAACCCTAGTCCTAACGCCATCCGACATGTAAGCTCACGTCAGGCTTATCGGTACTCCTAATTCTTTTACTTATTTAGGGTTGTAAACTCGACGTTTGTGGACGTCGATGCAAACAGTGAATACCACAGAGATTCATGGCGGTAGCCATGGTGATGAAAGATTTCCCCGTGCAAATGTATAAACCCCCTACAACTTCTTTAAAGATAAGTAGAATACTTGTTTCTGTGTCCAGTGGAGTAACATCTGAAACATGGCCGTGACGTAATTCAGGGGTTTGTTTAGTCGCCGGCTTTAACAGCGGATGACAAAGGCCAGGTTTCCATCTCGACTACTCCGGTTTTCCACTAGCAAAACCAATGGATCGTCTAGGGGATGGGAATAGTGTCTGTCGGCGGCCGAGTTCAACAGAGATATAGGTTCACACCCATCGTAACATAAAACAGTTAAAACATGCAAAGTTCATAAATTGCGATGTGTACTGTGCTCCTTGGGCTGCCTCAGAAGGAAATCTTCATCTCACAAGCGAGAAACATTTAAACGCAGAGATACAGGAAATTTGAGCAGAAAAGCAGAGACAGTAGACAAAACAAAGAATTAGAAATAAAAGAAAATTAAACCTGAAAATGTAAACTGCTCAGTCACTATGTACTGTATGCATAATGAATTTTTGACTTGCTCATTTTAATCATTAATAGGCCTAAATAAAAATTTAATTTGGAGATTTCAATGCAAAAGTAGAGAGAGAAAATATTTTAAACCCATCAAATGGGATTAGAGTTTACACAGAATTAGTAATGGTATTAGAATTAGAATGGTAAACATTGCCACGTAAAAAACATACTTGTCAATAGTTAAAATGTTCTCACATCGCAAAATTCATAAATCTGCTACTACGTCTCCTGACGGAAAGACAACACAGTCAGGTTGATAAAATCTTGGTAGACAGAAGACGGCAAGAAGGCATACTTCATGTTCTATCTCGTAGAGAAGTTAATTGTGAAACTGACCGCCATTTTTGGTAGCTGCAAGACGTAGGGAAATGCTACCAGAAGTAAACGAACAGCACAATAGTTTGATGAGCTGAGAGTTTGCCTCGAGAAGCTTAACGATGCACAAGCAGAAGAACAATATCGAGTTAAATACCAAACAGGTTTGTAATTTTGGAAAACTTGGATGCCAATGTGGACATCAAATACTTGGGAACGAAGGTAACAAATCAAAATTACATTCACTGGGAAATTAAGAGCAGACTAAATTCGGGGAGTGATTTTTATTACGCAGTTCGCCATCCTCTGCCTCCCATCTGCTATCTGAACAAATAAAGATTAATCCCATTATACACTACATAATACATCTCAGTGCAGCAGGGTTCTTTAGAAACTGATGGTCACTCAGCTCGTAAATACATTCCTGGGGCATCAATTCAGTCCACATCCTCACACAGTTTCCTCCATACTCATTGTAACGTTACCTTCCATCTACTCTTTGGTCTTCCAAGGTGTCGCTTCTCCTAGTTTTACAACTCGTACGTATCTCACATCCGCCATACATGCTACATTCCCAGTCCATCGCATTCTCCTTGATTTAACTCGAAAGGAACTTGGTGAAGTGGCAAGTTTTCATGTTCCTGTTTACGTAATTTTCACCAGTTGTATGTTACTTCTCTCTTAGGTTCAAATAGTGCCCATGTGGTTTAAATATATCGTCTAGGGGCCCAAAAATGAATAAACAGGTGCAGTCAACACACTAGAAGTTGCGTATACTTCACTAGTTACAAGGGAACTGGGAAGATTCTTCCCACTGTGATACAGGCCTGTCCTGGACAAGTTTCGCTGATAACATTCAAACTTCTCCCCTTGCCGGGCTCAGCACTTTGAAGATAATACACAAATTTCAGAGATGATAAGAAGAAAAGTCTTTCTTTCAGCTACCAACGAGATACCACGCGAGGCTGCTTGTTTCCCATGCACCTCCCCGCGTTCCTCGTATCTTTCCCAGAATTAGGTAGTCACAAAAAAGAATGAATTTCAAAGAATAGAAGGAGATCGCACATCAGTCTGGTGGTTCCCATGGGAACCGCTCGCGGTGACCTTCACAAGGCTTCAACCCCATTCAAAGTAGAGCAGAGAGAAGAATGGACCCTCACCGACAACTTTCCCACAGACCCAGGTGGCAGCACCTTACACCAACCACCGATTCAACATTCGCGTTCAATCCCATTGGGTCTTAAGACCTTGCTCAACTCTAATTCATCCCAAGTTCACTGACAGTAGCGCTGCTTCGCGTTCGGGGGTCCTCCGGATCAAATCTCCGCTCGACGATCGACTATACTCTCAGTATTTACAATCAAATCTTACGTTAGTGCCTTAAAGCAAGAGACGACTGGTTCCTTCCCAATGCATCATTAGGCCTTAGTAGTGTATTGGTTAAGAGGGCCTAGACCTATAATTGCCCAAGAATACGTATTTTCAAAGTATTCCTGGTTTTAATAGACACTTAAAATAGGACAAAATAAATGACTAGTTAATATAGTACACATTGTGAAATAATTGCATACAAAATTTTGATTGAAAAATATCAGGTAATGGTATAATTTCTGAGAGGCAAGGGGAACAGCGGAGGATAATATTAATATGGATAACACACAAATAGGTTATGAAGTTTGTAAAGTACACTCAACTCACTCAGATTTCAAAGATGGGTGGGATTTTCTGTTTCATGGACTAAATCAACTGGTCAGCTGAAGACTGTCTTCTGGGATGTAAAGCCGAGTGGACTTATAGGTGTGTAGCAACGTTTCGGAGAAACATGCCGTTCCATCTTCAGGGTTAGAAGCAGACAGTATGAATCTTTGAAACGTTGGTATGTGTTTAAACGTCCACACGCGTTACATTCCAGAATCATCAACATCTTCATTGCCATGGGAACCTCAAATCTCACACCGTCACTCCGTTTTTTTAGAATGAGAGATCAAATTTATATCCTGTAAAACATTCTAGTTTTGTGTAAGTTGTTATAATCTTCTGGTTTTCAACAGAGACTGGGATAGATCCTGAACTGAAAAATGGTAAAAATCAATATTATACTTGAGTCACCGCACAAGAATCAGCCAGTAGGTCCTCCGGGAGACCCGGTTTTACGTGTTACATCAGCGACAGAAATAATTTTAGCAGCAAGGTCTTCCACAAGAACAGATTTCATATAATCCCATTATTATATAAATTACTTTCAGATTTCTAAGCTAGAACAATGGAACTTCAAGTAATTAATTATGGAGAAAGAAAAAGTAGAGAGTCGGGTGACCTCGGTGGTCGAACGCCGGACCTCACGAATGAAAACCGCGTGGACAAACAGGCAAGTATTTCCATGCAATTTCCTCATGACCACAACGGAAACATACAACTGCAATTCTGATAATAAGATTAAAGTTGGTTGGTCATATGAAGCAAATCATAAAAAAGAAAATATACTCTGCCAATGTACATCTCTAATGTACACTACTCATATATAAAATATTACCAGCTCAAGCAAACAACTAGATGCATACCATCGTCAGCTCTGCTTGAGTCCAAAGACACTGAGAACAGACATGAACCTACTGGAAGCGACTGACCTTGTCAATGTACGAACCTACGCCTGAATTTTCCTGCAGAAACTGAGAAAACCACGGAAGGTCCCGAACACAAAGCAGGAATAATATAGCCGCTACACTGTGACGCTCGGCTACTTACGTCAGCAGTCGTCCTGTCGAAACACAAACAGCGTAAACAACCTAACTTCTATCGAAGAAAGCTAAGCAGAGCGGGGTATAACATGAAGGCGTATAGGGGGCGTTGGCGTTGAGATAAGACATTGAAGATTGCTGTCTTCTGGGTTGTTGTGCCATGTAGTCTGGTAGATGTTTACCGACGTTTCAGAGGTCCTTGCTGCCTCCATCACGAGGGCGATACGGCGCAACAACTCAGAAGACAACCATGTTCATTGTTCTGTTTGTATATTTAGTCCATATGGTATCGTATAATTTAAATTGTTAAAAATGTGAACAGTTCATTCTAGCTGTTTAAATATTGGGGGGGGGGGGGGGATTTCTTACACTGATCTTGTAGAACAGTAAATTCAGACCAAAAGATTTAAATATCTCCTACTTCAAGTCAGAAATGCGCAATTCTGAACTGACCAGTTTTTTCTCGAAGGGCCCTCTCGCGTCGAAATAAACGCTGACGAGTGAAAAGCAATCATTTACTGTCTCGGGATCCATACAACTAGGAATTTTAGCGATATGAAATTCCGTCACTAACGACATCGTATTTTCCGTTTCTCACGTTCATTTTGTGCAGGTGTGAACCGCGCTTCCAGTATCAGGATAACTGCTGCCAAGCTTCTTTAAATTTTAAATACCTCCTCGCATTATAATCTGAACTTCTCCACTAGAGTGACGGGAGAGGGGGAGTCATTTAACCATTCGCCTCGACATTTAAATTCACTGTATTTTTACACAGATGCCCCAAAAATATGTATAAGCATTAGGTTAATATTCCGTATTATAATGTATATATACATTTTTTATGACATCATATATTTATTTACTTTATTCATTTATGTGCACTCATTCAATCGTCTGTCTGTGTTCGCCTTTATCCATGTCTTTAGTTTCCTCTTTCATCCATTTTCCATTTAACTGTATTTCTTTTCGTGATAAATTTTGGAAAAACAACAACATTTTCAGAGACTCCTCAAAATCAAATAATAAAATATTCAAAACTAAATTTGTACTTATTGTTATGTATGGATGTGAAACCTGGTATCTAATATTTAGGGGGGAAACACAGATTGTGTTTAAAAACAGGGTTCTGATGATAATATCTATACCGAAGAGTGATGAAGTTACCGGAGGCTGGGGGAAAATGCATAATGTCCTTTTCACCGAATATTAGTCCTATTATAAATATAAAATCAAGAAGGACGAGATGAATATGATGAAAAATGCGTATAAAATTTTGATTGGAAAGCCTAAAGGGAAGAAACCACTTGAAAACCGTAAGCGTAGATGTAAGGATAATATTAAAATGCATCTTAGGGAAATAAGTTTGGAGGGTGTAATATGTTTCCCTGACTCAGAATAGGGACCGATGGCGGACTTCGTAAACACGGCAATTAACGACCATATTTCATAAAAAGCGAGGAATTTCGTGACTAGCTAAGAGTTGGCTATTACTAACTTCCTTAAGAGTGACTCTGCTCAATGAATCCAGTCATAAAAATATGACTACCAGTGTAAAAATGTCATTAAGCGCACAGAAATGCTATTAGACGTATACAAGAGTGATTACTCATAGAGACCTATACAGTTCAGACATGAACTTGAGGCTCAAGTAGGGTGGTACTAAATATTTTCCATCGATCTCATTTCTGATGTAATTCGTGGTCTCAGGGACCTTTAGCCTGGCACCGTCGAAGGGTAGTTCACAGAGAATGCATTCAATTAACAATGACCAGTGACAAAGTTGATCAAATATCTTCCATCTGACCAGAACACGCAGTAACCTCACGCCACGCTCATCTAGAAATTTATTAAAACCCGCCAGTTACTTAAAAAATTATCAGCGAAACGCGCACAGACAATCTGACGTATGACCTAAAGGGATTGATGAATGTGTCTGCACCAAATTTTTATTTTTACGCGTTATAACAGACAAGTACTGGCGTTAAAGTAGCCCAGACTCAACTTTGTCAGCACAGTTTCGTATTCAATTCGCCCAGGACTTAAACTCGTTCACATACTCAAAAAATTAAATAGCGACAAGTCTACAGCGTTTCCTGATAATGTTTCTTCACGAATAGTTTTTGTCTCTTATTTACCTCAGGATCTTAAACGATTACTGGAAGAAATGCACTGCGCACGGAAAGCCTTTAAGCACGCAGTTGTGGGTAAAAACATCAAAAGGAAAGCAAGATTACATTCACGAAGATGTTAGAAACATGAATCACTCATAAATGTGATAATGGAGGCAGCATGTACCTCTGAAACGTCGGTAAACTTCAAGCAGACTACATCAAATACCAATCTAAGAGCCGGGAAATTTTCTGACCAGCTGAGCTATTACTAGCTTCTCAAATACTCCCTCACATGGAGTCAGGCAAATGGGTTCAGTTTAATAAATATGATTCTTATTAATTTGTTTACTAGGGATTTGATGTTGCAATTCCCAACAAAGACAGATTTTTACGTCTAATTCAGGTTCCGTTTTAGGCAGGACGTGCCAGTTCGGCAGAGTGTACATGGACTGAAGCGGAAGTGGGCCGTGGGAACCTTCCTGTCGACCCCTCTAACATAGCGGCCTTCAGCAACTGCGATCCCAATGTGGGAAACGGTCCGTCATCCTGCGACAAACGTCTGGATGAAGACAGTTCTCTAACCACTAACAGAGGACGCTGAGTTCTTCCGTATAAGGAAAAGGGTTCGTTTCCTGCACATACGGAACGTAAATGAACTCACCTTCCTGGCTTCTACGTGTTTAATAAGGACAAGTCCCATTTCCTATAGCTCCCGCAGGGTCACCAATGATACGGCGACTGGCAGAGGATGCTGACAGAAAACTTGAATGGGATCCGAACTACGGTTGGGGGCCTGGTATACCTCATAAAAATGTCTTGTTTCTTAAGGAATGAGAAATAGGGGAAGCAACACTGCACACGACTGTTTTTGAAAAAGGGACCTTCTGTGTGGAGGCCAGTGCCTCACCACTTCCGGTAAAGTTTGCCTCCTGCTTAAGTATTACGAGGGTATGTATAACGGTGCCTTTTTTTAATTTTATTTTTATTTTATTTAGTGTTCTGTCTGACGACAGGTCCATATGAACAGGATCCTTCGATCCTTTTCTCGGACTGGGACCTGTCCATATACGTTCTTGTCAGATGATCCAGAAGTGGTTTGCCATTGCCTTCTTCTGTGTGTGAATGGAGTAATTGTTGGGATGCCACGGAGAAACCGGGGAAGCCCCCGGAGGAAAACTCCGTGTTGCCTAGACCACGGCCTTGCCCAACACAAGTTATAAATTCGGGCACCGCCGGGAATCGAACCCGAGACCCCAGGATTACAAGGCCAGCGTTCTAACCGCTAGACCACCGTGGCACAACGGTGCCTACACCGACATTAGTCTGGGAAAACCGCTAAAAAAATCTCAGCACAGACGGTCACCTACCTTGGTTCGAACCGGATAGATCCGTCTGTGCGTTACCGTTCTCCACTCATTCGATACGGCGTATAGAGGGCGTAGAAGTAGAATCTGACTTCGAAACACCTTTCTATAACTTGGCACGAGATCCCGGTGAGTTGCCAGCTTCGCGTTCCAGCCACTTCACCCCGAGTCCTGGAGCTAGTCTGAAACTACAGAATCACTGTGCTGTCGCAGACAACGAAGACGGATCATTTGTTCAGATGCCATTGAACGTACATTGGAGAGAAACCGACGAACTGCCCTTTTAGACAGCATCTGATTTAGTAAACTAACCCAGAATAAAGGCAAAAGAAGAAAAGGAATTTGGGGGAGGGGCTGCGGTTTCCTGGCTTTGTTTATGAAAATAAAGGAAGAACGAAAGTCGTAAAAGGAATAAAATAAATAAAGGAACGGGAAAGTAAAGAACAAGACGGAAAGAAGGGAAATGAATGATTTAAAGAAGAAATATTTACGATGGCCAACAGCGACTTTCAACGCGAGTCGGACGTGGACCGCGAGTCTCCTGTTGGCGTAAGCCACAAGATTGAAGCAAAAAACAAAATTGATTCATTCATAACAATAAGTTGGACAGGACTACATTACAGAACTCGTTTTCAGGGGAAGAAAACAAGTCTTGCCGGCTGAAATATTTCAGGAATCTGAAATAAATTTCCAAGTGGAAACTAAGCATGTCACCACATCTACGGAATTTGGTTGATATTTAGAGTTTTTTAAAGGGTGTGGTGGTGTTAAACTTCGGGTTATTATTTTTATTTTTTATTTAGTGTTCTGTCTGACGACAGGTCCATACGAACAGGATCCTTCCATCCTTTTCTCGGACTGGGACCTGTTCATATACGTTCTTGGCAGATGATCCAGAAGTGGTTTGCCATTGCCTTCTTCTGTGTGTGAATGGAGTAATTGTTGGGATGCCACGGAGAAACCGGGGAAGCCCCCGGAGGAAAACTCCGAGTTGCCTAGACCACGGCCTTGCCCAACACAAGTTATAAATTCGGGCACCGCCGGGAATCGAATCCGAGACCCCAGGATTACAAGGCCAGCGTTCTAACCGCTAGACCACCGTGGCTATAAAAAAACTTCGGGTTACACAAACAAAAATCAACGAAAATCAGCTGGTTAACCCTTTGAAGCCGAAGCTCGTCTTCATAATATTTACAAATCCAGACCGTACCGCGAAGAAAACACTTCACTTAACCATTAGAAGTCGAATCAGGCGGTACCACATAAGATTTAACAAAAGAACACCCCGGTCAAAGCCTTAACCACGCAGTGCTGACACCCCATTTCTGATATCGACAATTAAAACTAAAATATATTTAAATACCTACTAATCGTGAATGTCCGTTACAACGTATTTTTCGCTGTTATAACTATTGAGTCGTGAGGTAAAGTTCTCAAATTAGAACCACGACATTGGGGAGTGGATGTATAACTCCAAACATTCTTAACATAGGCACTAGATGAAAGCGAGATGTCAGTTTCAAGCCTCGGCAGCTTTAAACCCGGGTAAATAAGCCCCAATGGATAGGATTCTGGTCTGCACGTCGTGGCAAAGAGAAAAATTGAATCCCGGACCTCCAGCCCGAAGCCTTGCCACACTTACAGATCTAACAAACGGATCGCTGTGTTATAATTATATAAATACATTAATAGTTTGAAAATCTTTATTATTTACTTACTATTTGAATCTGATAATATGGCGCCGTGAGAAAAATCTAGAATTTAACGTTTATTGAAACAGCAGTTACAAATACGTAAATTCAACCGCTGTATCACACTGCAGTGCGTGATAATGTCACTTGGAACATGCACCAAAACAAAATTAAATATCTTTGTTGTGTTTGCTAACAAAATGTATTTTTATGTAGTAGATGGGGGTCTCTCGCCCTGACGAATGAGCATAGTAAAGTAAAGCTGACCCACTATACGCATTGTAGTACAAACCGAGACTCTGTAAGCCACCACTGAAGAGAATGCCGACAAATTTTATCCACACAGAACATACTGTCACTTCCCTTGAGATCCATCGTATCCTATTATCATCTGGGTCTTACAGCTAGCCACTTTCCTACAGCTTCACCACAGAAATTATAAGCCCATTTCTTGTTCCGCAGTTCGAGGCTACATTTTCAGTCCACCGCAACCCCGTCGGGCAGTCTTCCCTAAAAATATTACGATGTGCTCTAAAAATAACGAAGTTCCTGACACCCACATTGTTCAGCAATGGTAGGCTTATCTTTGGTACACAATTAGCTTAAACAAGATTTACGGGCTTAAATTCTGTCCGATTTACATTCAGACCAAACTTCCTCCTGTAGTCCAATAGACTTTCTGTGCCAATGTCCAGAACCCTAATTAACGTCACAGAGTACAGTCCACCTTCATAAACTAACAGTCGCTCAGCTGGTCGGGAAATATCCTGCCTTTATAAAACCCAAGATACAGGGCCTACCATGTGAGATTTCAGGTCCTCATGGCACCGAGTATGAAGATGACTATCTTTGGAATGTTGCGTCGTGTAGTGTGGTGGAAACTGATCGACGTTTCAGAGGTGCTGATTGACTTCATCCTCAATTTGATTCTCCCTCATGACTACACGGCGCAACATCACAGAAGACATTCATCTTCAGGATCTACCGTGTATTCAGATGAGTGTAAAACGCTCCCCTATCCAGATTCTGCGCTACGTGTTAATTTGCTGTCGGAAACATTTAAGGGACTGAGGGGGCACAGCCATCATGAACGCGCATTCTGTCGACAAACTAGAAGCCCGAAACATGATATCGCTGTTGCAACCAGGAAATGTTTCCGTGCAGATTTCCTGCGTCTCTTTCCGAAGGTCGAAGGCAAAGCGCAACTCCAGCTGATTCATTCACATAAGGTAATTATGAGATGGACCTGACCTGACCTAACCCAACATCCGGGCCACGTTCGCATGAAGCTCATAAAATTAAAGCACAATGGAAATGTAGTTGTCAGTATGTTCGACCACCATCCGAATCTCCGAAACTTGTGAAAGAATTAACGTTTTTTAAAGACCTACAATAAACATTGTAGGTAGGATTTAATTTGATTCGGTGTCGATCAAATGTACATCCCAAGTCATACGAAGCCATTATAGCCTGCCAAAATGATTACCTACTTTGTCATAATGGCTATCTATTTTACCAAGAAACACATGGTACAAATATATTACATCACATAAAATATATAAGCCTGTCCAGTACAGACGAAAAACATTAGCTCATTCGAAACATTTTGAAATCGGTAAAATTGACGAAAATTAATTTCATAGTATGTACTCTACAAAGTTGTAGGCTCTCTGATCTGTAGTGTGGCGACTCAAGCCTCATAACAATACATTCGTATGTACAATAACCAAATATAAATGTAAATTAGTTAGGTCTATGAAAGTCACAAAGAACAGTGTAATAAACTACGTGGGGTCGAGAGACATAAGAAAAGCACACAGAACCTCGAACGGAAATCTGAAATGAAGAGACCACACAACAAATCTAAGACATAAATGGATAAGTCTTGTAGAAGGGGGTTCACTCAGGACAGGGTCCAGTTGAGAACTGTCGTGAACACTGTAATTAATCTACGGGCTCCATTAATTAGTAGCTTGTAAAGCAGGGTCCATGCTTCGTGCTGTGATTGAGTCAGGTAGATTTATGAGCATACCCGGAATACCGACTAAATATTTCACGCATTTCTGATTAACCACATGTCCCGCCAATCTAATTTAATCACCCAAATCATATTGTGTAAACCTAAAGCTGTCCCGCTACATGCAAGGATGGCGCTTGGTTATATAGCTCCAACTTGTTCTTGACCTGGGCGTTATATGGGGTGAGTGGTCAGCGTCACGTCTCCAAATTATATTATGTGACATGTAGACACTGACAAAGAAAACAGAAATGATGCTGGGCGCACTTGAAAGGAATATTTTGAGAAGAATCTTTTGACCAGTACAGGAAGACTCAAAGTGGAGGATATGTTACAATCATGAGCTATATTGACTATATAAAAGTGATGATATAGTAACTCACATTAAACTGAGAAGGTTGGAATGGGCTGGACATGTCTACAGGATGGAAGAGTACAGGATACCCAAAAAATATTGGAAGGAACAATATATGGGAGAAGGCCAGTGGGAAGACCTAAAGGTAGATGGCTGGATGCAGTGACGACTGACTCCAGAAATCTCCTTGGAACAGCAGCTTGGAGAAGGATAGCGTTGGATAGAGAGGATTGGAGGAAGAAGATAGAGGAGGCTAGGGCTCGATTTTGGGCTGTTACGCCATGGTAGTAGTAGTAGATATTATTAAGCTCCTCATTATGCAACTTATCCATTATTTGCAACTTTATTTATTATTCTTCATCCTCTTCACCGCTTTGTTCGCAGACACCCACAATGTGTTATTCCTTCACTGTGACAGTGGGTCAGGTTTGTAAAATGACTACCCAGGAGATGAACTACCGATGTTCTATTCTCCGTAGGCACAGAGGTGTACTTTTCCTTAACACGCCCTGATCAATCAACTCTGGGACTCTTCCGCGGAGGACATAATCAGTTGGAGTGTTAGACTGACTCTTCAATCTCGCTCAGATATCTGATTCGCGTGGGTCACATCCATGACTTTTATGCTCCACCGTGGACGAAATTCAACACGACCGAGGCAAGAAAGAGTCTGCTGTGGTGGAAATGTCACTATCAAAGCTATGTCACCTTAAAGTCTGAGGTGTTCGTTGTAAGATCTGTGAGCAGACTACGAACCAATCGATCCGACTTCGCTCTCTTGCATCCAGCGCACAATTCCAGGAAAGTGATGATGCTTAATGTTCCATATT
The DNA here is from genome assembly GCF_977971745.1 of Zootermopsis nevadensis. Classification (NCBI taxonomy): domain Eukaryota; kingdom Metazoa; phylum Arthropoda; class Insecta; order Blattodea; family Termopsidae; genus Zootermopsis; species Zootermopsis nevadensis. Next base: position 2,679,297 of record NW_028259160.1, read on the forward strand.
TAAAACTGCGAAACGCTGGACGTGGCTTACTGTGTCATCCAGAAGTAGCGAGGCGATGCAAGAATGTATGAGGCTCGTACTGGGTGGCACTTGGTTTGCGAGGTGTTGGAAGCAGAGCTTCCTAAATCAGGCAGCGACGTAAATAGAGGTGTAAGTGAAAGGAAGAAAAATGAAACACAGACAGAAAGAGAAAGTGTGGAAAAAGGGTAAGGGAGAAAAAATTAAGAACGTATATAAAAATAAATAAAGCTCAAAAGATGGCCTCCTACCATTGACACACAAAATCACCAATCCTTTACGAAACTAATCTATTTAAGAGTTTATTAATCGTTTAATTTTGACTTCTCTATCTGTCGCCCTACATAGGCCTAGAATATAAATTAGAGACATAGACTTGTATGGGAGATAAAAATTAAAACATCTTTGTTGGGACGTGTGGGCTAAATCCATCTGGATCAGAATAAGAATCAGTGTCGGGCTCTTGTGAACATGGTAATGAGCCTTCGGCTTACATAACATTCGGGGAATTTACTGACCACCTGAGTCACTATCAGCTATTTGAGAAAGACTCTGTTCAATGCAGACAGAAACGAACTAACTAACTAACATGGAGTGTCACAGTGTTGTGCTTCCCGTCGAGGACATTTCAGTTCCCGAATTTATTACGGTCTGGAAATTCCTCAAGGCAAAACACCGACACATCGTAAAGTAAGTCTGACACGTGTCCCAGTCCTTTCATAAAACAACCCGTAATGGTGCGATACGTAACCTACTGAATGTTTCAACCGAACGAGAAGTATTCAGTGAGAAATTTCAGGTTTTCAAGGCGGCGAGTATAAAGTTGGATGTCTTCTGGATTGTCGCGCCGTGTAGTCTGGTATAAAGTTTTCATGGGAGATGGTCCTGATGATGGAAGCAGGAAAGACCTCTGAAACGTTGGTAAATTTCTACTAAACTACACGGGGCAGCAACCCAGAAGACAGCCATCTTCAAGATTCATTCAATTTGAGGCCATGACATAGCCCATGCACAGACGTTGCAATTAAACTGTTTCACCAATAACACCCGAAGCGGGTTTACAGTAATTCGAATTCGCATTAAATTTTCCCTGAAAAACGAGTATAAACAAATGCAAACGGTAATGTACGAAAGAGTAGTTTATGATGAAACCAAGGAAACAGAATTTTAAACTTGTGAAATCTAAGTAATAGGACTGATAAAATCAAGGTTTTTTTAAAATTTAATTACTTAAAACTATTAATTAAATCCTACAATACGTTACTAATTTCTTGGTTTGTATTTGCTCTCCAAAATACACAGATTATTTACGCAAAATTAAAGTTAAGTGTAAAACAATCATATGATGTAAAATAAAGATGTATTGGGGGGGGGGGGATGTGAGGCTCCACACATTCTTAACCTTCGCAGTAGATAAGGAATTTTTACCCCAGAGAAAAGGAGCCGATGGTACGCATTGGAAATGAGGCTAACGAGCCCTAGAGGCATCTTGGAGGTGATGGGGAAGAAAGATCCCTGAACTTGCCGGGTTTGCACCCTGCTTGTTCACTAAAAAAAGGGCTTAGTTACACTTTCTTGTGCCGTGACTTGTAGCATTTCTAATACAAACTGTATAATTACAATGGGCAGAAAGATAACTTTTTTAAAATATTGAAATGAAGAATAGCGATGGAAAATAAGATGCTTAAATATGTATGTACGTATGGTCCAAGGATGTTTGTGCCATACTTACAATCCAAGGCGCAGACAAATTGTATATTATTCACGAATGATGATTAGAAGTTCACGTTAGCTTCAGTGCTGGGAGGAAGATGTAAACTATTTCACTGCGCCTGCGCCAACATATCACATAAAACAGTAAGTAATAATGACGCATTGTCCTACAGGATTATTTTCGGCTCACAACAGAAGGCGAGAAGGCGCGTGTTCAATTTATGTAACAAAGTTGTTCGACCACTTTTCGTACTTTTTTCTGTCTCAAAATGTGAACATTCCTCGAACTAAATTATCAAACTCACAAATTCTCACTGAATTGAGAAAGAAAGGACGATTTGCTTATAAACCTATTCAGTGTTGTTTATCGTGGGTGTGAAACTTGGTCTCTCACATCAAATGGAAAAAGACACGTAGAAACGGAAGGGTGTTTGAAAACGATGCAAAACACCTAATTTACACCTAATAGGAGATAACATAAAGACGACGAGGACGCATATAAAGAAGGTTTATAACTTGTACTCTTTATCAAATATTGTTACACTTTCTAAATTGAATGCTTGAGATAAAAGGTGCAATGCAGAACGCACAAGGAATATCACAAATTCATAGAAATTTACCGTTAATAAACAAGACAGATGCGATACCTAGCAGCAGATATGAGGAAAGAACATTGATGTTTGTAAAATCTTCTCGGGCAATCAGCCGCGTTAGCTGGTTACCGTAGTAAACCGACGTTTCGGGAACAAACTGTCCCCATCTTCAGGGTTCTGATGTGACTGGATCCTCGGAAGTCGCCTGTGTAACTGCCTGCTCGGGACCAGTGCACATGTCCGGACCTAGGCCCAAGGAGCTAGGGAGCGGAGTCAAGCGCTCGGTTTGTTCCCGAAACGTCGGTTTACTACGGTAACCAGCTAACGCGGCTGATTGTCCGAGAAGATTTTATTGATGGAGTAAGTTCTTTCGAAACGCTGGTATCTACCTACCGATCCACACAGCATTACAACCCAGAAGACAAGCATCCGTCCCGGTGTCCTTAATTTCTTTGGAACGGGCCCTATTCGACTGCTAATTTGATAAGTTTTAACCAATCGTTCTTCACGAATGTCCTATTCATTGTTACAATTTTTGTAATTTACGTAAGTGCCAAACTTTACTAGTAGTAGTAGCCGAAACTTCAAAACCGCCAACAGCAATATAATCCTCGCATCTTCTTCCAAGTGGTCGTTGCTCAAAAGGTTATCTGGTACACACTGTAGGGGCCCATGCATTCCATTTCTCTTCCATCCTAGCCAAGTGCCCGGCCCACCGTGGCCTCCTAGATACCACCATCGTAACAATACAGGATGACCTGCATAAATCAGGACGAAGTTCCCCGTTACGTAGTATCTGTCACAAATTTCTAACTTATCTACTTTGTCCATGCAAGGTCAAAATATTTGCCTCTTTATTCTAATTCCAAATCTCAGCTCTCATTTCCATAACGACGTTTTCATTCCATTTTTACAATTAAAATAATTCAAACTGCAAGTGGATAGACTTGATAACTGATCAAGGTCCATAATAAAAATTACAAAGGGCTTAGGTGCATCCGAAAACGCTAGAGAAGACCAATTTACACTTTCGCTGACCGCCATTTGCTTGGCCTTGGTTAGTTTGTATCATTCTTCCATCAAAAGGCAAGAGACATACGCATTGGCGACTCCATCAAACATTGCCCTACCATAAAGAGACCGACAGCAACTCAGCTGTTTAAGAAATTATAACCAATCAGAAGTTTTGTTACAATTTTCACAACTAATATTTTAGATCTCGAAAATAACAACGAGATATGTACCATACGAAGCGGGAAAAATAATAAATTCGATTCAAAAACCACAAGAAACAGCCTGAAATATACGAATTGAGCGACCAATAGTACACGAGACAATAATATTGGAACAGATTTAAAATAACAGGTTTTCCGGTGCAGATGGTAGGCACCGGTATCAGTACAATGGAGTTGAGCGATGGTTTCTGTAATGATCTACTCTATGAACAAGCTGTCCTGCAGCGGTTAGACTATTCGTAGATTATACATTATGCAGCATATTCAGCAGTAAGGAGAAGAGAACACACTCGGTGTATGTGAGAGACCAAGTTCCACACCCACAAAAAACTGGCAACATTCTAGATTTGAGGTTTTCACTGCGGTGGGTACGAAGATGGCTGTCTTCTGAGTTGATGTGCCGGTAGAAGTTCAACGTTTCAGAGGTCATTGCTGCCTGATGATGGAGGCAGCAAGGGCCTCTGAAGCGACGGCAAACGCCTATCTGTCTACACGGAGCTAGAACCCAGAAGACAGACTGCAATTCTTCTCATCCGAAATGTGTGTAAAATTAATGGTTTCCGACAGCCAAATAGCCCAATAAAAAATTTATTTACAAAACCCAAGGTATCGTTTCGAGAAAGAGAATGCACCCAATCACCTTCCACACAAAATTAATTGCGGACTTACGTACCGGGCCTGAGTTTCATTTGGAGGGGCGTTTTAAAAAATGAGACAGAAATACGCCTCTTAAAATCACGAATGAAATACTTTCTTACAGACTGCCAAGACATTTTATTGCCAAATAATATAATAAAAAGATATTTCCACTTTTATTGCATTCCTTCGTGTGTCGGGAATGGTTAACCTGTAACCCTTCCTAAAGCCTCTGTGCTGAGCAGGTTTTGATGTGACAATAGCAATTTAGACCTTTATGCTAGGTTTATCTAGGAAGTATGTAACTGGTTACGATGACCTGACAATCCCCATGATGACGGATGTATCAAACATCTCTGAAACGTCGGTAAACTTTAACATTCTTGTGGCAGATCTTTACAAATTTTAAAATGACACAGGTTTCTATGATATATCTTATATACAGCCTATAGATAGGCAGAGTTTAAATATTCCTAACAAAATCTCAATGCGACATTTGAAACCGAAGCATGACAACTACGCAAGTCATGTTTATAACGCGATGATGAATTAAATATAGAATAACTCGTCACTTCAAATGCCCATGTGGTATCTTGGACGTTTAAATGGTGAAAGTGATGAATTAGTTTTAATCTCTGTGAATGCTTTAGGTCTAATGGCGAGGTACTCTAACAGAGCTGTTACAGCTCCCTGCACTCCATCCTCACGTGATGCTCAACCGATTCAAAGAACCAATTACGTCATACAGAAAAGATATGGAGAATGAACCCCCCACCCCCACCCCCCCACCCCGGGCCATTGCAGCAGGACGGAAGAAGAACAGGCAACTTAAGTCCCATTGGCTACTGAAGAATAAACTTATATTTAATTGTAATTTCGTAATGTACACGGGGCAAATAATAAAATGGCGCACTACGTCCTCCGAAATAGAAAGCTCCCAAGCTCAACAAACGTAAATATAACATGAGAAAATATATTAAAATTTAGAACCTCAGAAATATCGCGATTAAAAATATATAAATATATTTTCTTCACAGTTATATGGTGGTTTGTGATATTCTACATCAGATCAAAGTATAAAAAGGGTTAACGAAGTTTTAATGCGGCAAATCTCATGCAAATAATATAAAGGCCCATTATATGGTTATACTGTCGAGCGAGTAACGTAAAAAAAACGTGGTATAACATTCACAGATGCAACAACCCCAATAAACATTAACTGACCCTCAAGCATTGAAAGATAAAAGCTCAAAGTTTGTTGTCATAACATTTATCTTATGCGATTTTAGGCGTAAGCATATCTGAACTATTTAAGTTCCTTGTATCCTAAAAGAAGCGGGACTGAGGAAAAACACTAGGAAAAACGGGATTAATGTGTCAATAGACCTGTGGTATTAGTGCGGAATTGGTAAGGATATAAGACAATAATATATTAGACCTTTAACGAATGATCTTCCTGAAGATGGACTCACACCGTTGAGTTTTCAGGGTACCAAGTAACTTACCTGGTAGGTTGGCCTTATCTTCCTCTTATATTTAAGTGGTAATCCTTTATCCGATCTACTGACTTCACATTTGCATATTTATTTCTGATAAACGTCATTCTGACACAATAAAAATTGCATTACAAAAGTTTAAATAATTCAGAAAACATGATAGCCTAATTACTTTGTTTAAATGGCAATTATAACTGGCCTATGTAGTAATCTTTGGTTTCACAAACGCTCATTTGCGAGGCAAGGATCGTATTTTAAACGTCAGTAAATTATCAGTCCCAAAAGTGTTACTAAAGAATACATATCCATCATGAGGAAATTAAAGGCGGGCATCTGCAATACCGACTGATAAGCAATCGCGTAACGTTTCATGTTTCGTCATAAGTACACAACAGTAGGCAAGAAACCTACAAATCTAATGCGCAATTGGCGCAAATGAGCAACGCCAAAGCGCATAATTACAAGCAATTAATACAGTGTCTTACCTTGTTTGTCACGATGATCCCTGGGCACATGGGGAAAAGCCAGGGACTGCTCGAAACATGGAGAATGACATTGGCAGGGAAATCACTGGCAAACGGTCGCAAATCCTGATTTTTTTTATAAAAATTGCGAATGCTGAGTTGCAAGTTGAAGACCGTCTGGCGTCGTGGAAGACACTGCATGGTAACATAACACTAAAGTACGTCATAGGCTGACAGAGAGATACAGGAGGAGGGGAGCAGTCCGCGACCTTCAGAAAAACAAATTCATCGCGAAAATCCCATTTCCGAGCAAAAACCACAGCTCAATATATCAAATACCCATAATTAATCCTGCTTTAAATAATAAGTGATTATAAATATTTACTATTTCGACTTATAAATTAATGAAAAAATTAATTTAAACTGCAAAAGTCGGGAATGTCGGAGGGGAGAGGGGTGGGTGTATGGGATGCTGTATGATCAACATGGCTGGCCTTGCAGCAGTACCAGCGCTCCTGGTGGGCTCCGCCCGAAACATATTCAGCAAACGACGAAGCACTCCTGAGGAAGGTGGGAGTGAGGGGGAAGGGGGCCGGCGATACAAAATGGCCGAATGCAGACTTCATGGCCAAGCGGCCTCGAAGTCCACGGATTCGGCCAATTTTTACGCGGACACATTCGGTATATTTTATATGTTAATGAAACAATTTCGTGAAACATGGTACCGCGAAACTGATAGATATCTAAAAGATTTGGGCCGAACTCGTTTTGACACCGACAGTTTTGTAAGTAGAAAGTTACGAAGATGCGGCGAAATTGTTATAAAATGTGAAGATTTTAAATAGCGTTGTACCTAAAGACATACAAAAATTACGAATGTTAAGAAATAATATAGGCCTTTCACGATTTGCAATAACAACCGCTGTTGATTTATAAGCTAACATGGTCATTTATCCCGTACGTAAGATTGGGTACGCTTGTTAGAATAACTTAGGTTTAGGCTGAATCTAAGAGAGAGAGAAAGGACAGTGGAAATTGCAATCATGAGGAGCTTCATAAATCCTACCCACACTTCATTCAATAACTGGGCATAAGGACGATGAAATCAAGAAGGATATGGACTTTAAGTAGCACGCACGGATATAAGAGACGGCAGTAATTTAAAAAAAAAGGAGTAACTCAATATTGTATTTGAAACCACAAACATAAAAACAATAAAACAAGACCTATTGGTTTCTAAAATTTGTTCAAAATTAAAAACGCAGACCTTGTTTCACTATTTAATTACGCCCTATAACTAAATCGTACACCCAAATCAAGAGATGAAGCAGGTTTTGTTCTAACAGTGGTGTGTGAAGATTAACAATAATGAGAAATGTTGTCTTCTGGGTTCTGATACCGTGTAGTCTTGTGTCATTACCAAAGTTTTGGGGGGGGGGATATTTCGTCTTCATCTTCAGGGTAGCTTCTACCTTGAAGACGACCAGGCAACACATTTTCATTGCCATGAAGACCTCAAATATCATAAGATTGCTAATGAATTTTTCGCAGTTCTTGTAGACTTCAGCCCACGTGCAATTAATCGGGGCCAATCACTATCATAATTTTGCCAGAATTATGCCAAATTATGAAAATTTGAAGGGAGAGTCATGCTAATTAGCCGCTGACCAAGAATCACCGAGTCTAATATTAAGGATGTCATCTTTATTAGCCTACAGTCTACTAAAATTACGCTCAGAACCTCAATAATATACGTATTAGTACAGACCTATCGAGAACTGAGTACCTCAGGGCGCAGATGATGCTGATGTCAGTATTCCGAGTCGCAACGTCGTAGGTAGATCTAAGGTTTCAGAGGAACACATTGCCTCCATCTCCAATACCAACGATAACTTATACTATGCTATTTCGTAGTCGTGTGCAAGTATTAATCGAGATTTCCTTATTAGAATTACTATTATATCCTGACGAAGAGAACTAATTTAATGTTTATTACTTATTTTCCTGTTCTGCTGTATCAAATGGCCATTTCTTATTCCTTGTCCGAAATCTGAACTGCTTCTGAGTAGCCTTCAATCACCAATTGCTTTGCGATCATCATCAAACAATAAATTACTACGAATAATTTATTTTAAAATTCACGCCGGCATCTAGAAACCCTTGCGATTCAGCAACGGCCAGCGACTAATGAATGACGATCCCTGGTAAGTCGCTCAGAGCATTTAAACAGAAGCACAACTTAACTAAAAAGCCTGCACAACAAAGAGGGCCTTGACCTTCTCAAGCTGTACCGGGAAAAAAAGTAACAGGCCAAACCTAACCTACAACAAATCATGTTCTAAAAATTTCTCGGGCAATCAGCTGTATTAATGTTGAGTCAGATACATCTGACTCAACATTAATACAGCTGATCGCCCAAGAAAAACTGTCATAATATTCATGGCCCATGAAAGGATTAAGCTTTATATTATTATTTAGTCGATAATTATAGAACAACGTTAATTATCCACGATATCATATCCTTACAAAACAAACAGGCCATATAGGCTCATAAATATTTCCTTACAAAGTCCTGTGAAACATCTAGTGGGCTAAATGAACTCGACACTAGTTAAATTAACAGTCGGTCCCGCCAACACGTCTTACACTGCTTCAGTGTAAATTCGTATTTAACAAGCAGTTCGTGTGCTTAACCCTTCGAAGCACGAAGATCGTCTAAATATTATTTATGAATTCAGTCCGTACCGCGAAGAAAACACTACACCTCACCATTACGAAAATCAGCTGGTTAACCCTTTGAAGCCGAAGCTCGTCTTCATAATATTTACGAATCCAGACCGTACCGCGAAGAAAACACTACACCTCACCATTACGAAAATCAGCTGGTTAACCCTTTGAAGCCGAAGCTCGTCTTCATAATATTTACGAATTCAGACCGTACCGCGAAGAAAACACTTCACTTAACCATTAGAAGTCGAATCAGGCGCTAACACATAAGATTTAACAAAAGAACATCCCGGTCGAAGCCTTAATAATCACACCATAAAGGCGTATGGAGAAGATGAGGTAAAGGGACAGAACAGTGTCAACCTCGGCAGTAGTTCGAGCTGAGTGGTAAGCATGTTGCTCCAGCCACACCCCTGTAGACAGAGTCCCCCCCCCCCCCCCCCCCAGGATTGATGGGTCCCAGATCCGATGAAGATAAAAGTCCTTGCCCTTGTCAGGAATTCAACCTCTGCTGTCCAGTTATTAGCCTGTAACTTTCCTTACGGAGACATTCCGACTCTTCAACTGATTCGAGAAAACCTCGCATAATGTTCGTTTTCAAATACTTTCCATGCTACAAACGACATACGAGGTGTATTTCTTAAAACAGTCCTTTTCCTTAAGATAACTGTCTTCTGTGTTGTAACGTTGTGTAGACTGGTAGAAGGTTTATCCCTCATCTCTCTAATGACCGAGGCAGCATGTAACTGTGAAACGTTGGTAAACTTCTACCAGACGCTGCATTCCACAAGACAACCATATTTTTTTTTTCCGCCGAAGTGAGAAGCTCAAAACATACGCCCTTTTATTCCCTAAATTGATTTCCCGCCACTATCAGCGAAGTTTCTCCTGATAAACTCCGAAATGTAACTTCAACATCATCAGACAACTATAGATAGGTTCGGTGTACTTGGGAACCTAATTTAGGCCTACGCGTTACAAATTCAATGCCACACGAAGCAAATGTAATTCTCAATCTTCTGTAGTGTTTCTATCAGTCTTTAACGGCCTTCAAAATTAATCTAAACAATAATCAAGCACTTCAAATTTTACTGACAAATTTTAAAATCGCGTGGTGATAATGCTATGAATATTAAACAACAAACTTACACCTCATTTCAAATTTGATCGTCTATTTGAAATCGTGAATTATGCGGTCGAACTTACAGACAAAACTTTAAATGGTGTCGGAGAAAACAAACAGCTAAGGACATATATGAAAAAGCTATGCTAGTACGACGTCTGAATACAGAAACCTTAACGAAGTTTCATTCCTCAATAACAAACATTTTAAAATATCAAGTCTATATTAACATTGCTCGGACGATTTGTCGTTCAGGTGCGATACCTGAAGACAAATATCTTCTGACATACTGTGCCGTGTAGTTGGGTAGAAGTTTAGCGACGTTTCAGAGATGAAATCATTATGGAGGCAGTCAATAAAAATCTAAGCAGACTACACGGCGCAACATCCCATGAGAAAGTCGTCTTCACACAAACAACAGTAAGAATCTGAAATCTCATAATTATCCTTTTAAAATATATTTAAAGAGCAAAACACAACTATCAGCTTCTGTATCTCTAAAACGACTTTAATCCTGCAACTGTAAAGGCTTAAAGAACCACTGCTTCATTTCAGTACCGCAGCAAAAGGAACATAACCTTTATCAATACTGCAATCTGAGACAGCGCATTACAGCGTACCGGAATGCGAGAAGCAAGTGTTAGATACGTGAAGATATTCCTGGGTATGCCTTTAAGAATGAAGAAATCCGTCTCCTTAACGCCTCGAGTGTCTTTTACTTTAAAAAGCAGATTCCATCCTTTCTCCGTGAATGATTCAGATTCTGAAAATGCAAAAGCTGAGTCCCGTTAAACCTTCATTCCACTTCAACGACATATTTAAAATCGTTTAGGAGCACACGAGGAGAAGACCCAACTTTTACAAAGGATTGGAATGTACAAACAGATCTTTAAATTATGTAGCTACAGAACGGTGAACAAACAGTTCACCCTCTTAAGCCGAATGAGAGAGAGGGAGAGAGAGAAGGAGAAGTACAGGGCACTCAGAGACACTCCATTTAGCGGGAAGAAACGTCAATTTACGTCTATAAAGGTTCCCAGGCAATGCCCGCTTGTCTTAGTGGTAAAAATAGACTCAAGACAAGGTCAGGCGTTCGGAAATGGTGAAGGTAAAAAGATAATTTGTGGAAGGGTCTTTCTTGTTGAAATACATTTTGAATTTTGTTATTACCCTTAGCAGGGCAGCATTTGGTGAGAATCTTATGTACCAAGGAGAGCAACTACTTTAGGGCGAAATTTTAATACTAAAATTGGGAGGGCTGCGTGAGAGTTAAGATATTTATAAATTATGTTGTTACCTCAAATAAAACAAAACGCATCGCCATTACTAAGAACAGTAGGAAGATGTTATTTTAGGGAAAATGCTCCCCGTTTACTCTGAGAAACATACGAAACCCAGAAATATGCTCTGTGCGCAAAGCTCAGAGTTTCTGATTGCGTAGACCTACCACTGGGTTTTAGAGGGTTAAGAATTATTAACAGCAGGCTACAACAAAGTCCTCAGGAGGTAAGCCTACTCTCTTCTAACGAAAAGATTAACGGTAACCCGACTTGCAAGCAAACAATTTAATATCCCAACGAATTAACTAACGTTCTCTTGGAATAGAGAACAAAATCACGGATTACAATCTTGAATTCCATTCACAATTTCCTAGAGATCCTAAACTTGTACGAAGCCGAAACAAACTGGAAAGACACTTACTCTCTCAGGGATTGGGAAGGAGGTAGGCCTGTCTTTAAATAGATCAGCCAGAGGGCAACAGAAACACAAACACCATTAAGCCTATTAACTATTAACACATTTATACGCCTTTATTCCTCAATGCATTATTGCCGTATTTACCGAACCGATCGCTTAGATGCATGTTTTAAATTATACTTTTCTGATGACATAAATCACATGAAAAATGTGACTAAAACCAACATATGCTTGCTAAATAATTAAAAATACTGAAAATATAATCAAAACTAAATCGCCTGTAACCTCAGCTCCTTTTGGAATCTGTAGTAAAATCCGAAAATGTCAGCGAACCTACTCAAAGGATTGTAATCAGAAGGTAGTTCTTTACAACGTGTCGCTTTACAAGAAAAATTAACACCGACAAATATTTAAAACGGTACCAATTCCGAGCAGGCATTCGCCACTAACATGTCGTCTTATATTTATAAGATTTACGAAACCTATCACATATATATTTCTGGTGAATTCTGAGTTCTCTACCAACAAAAAGAAAACAACAAAGGATTTGCAATACACTCATTGACTTGTCCGTTTCGTAACATTACAGATCCCGAAAATGTAAGAAAGTCGAAATCAACCGAAGCTGGCGCCTGACACCTCCACTTCATTTCGAATCTGTATTAAGAATGGTTTAAGGTCACTGAACCTACCTATACCAAGGACATGAATCTGGAGGAGACAGCTCTTTAAATTGTGTCGCTTGAAAAAATAAACAGCGTTAAGCAATGAAGACAGCTGGTAGAACGGCGTATACAGCCACTCCTCACCAAAGTATCGCCTAAAACCAGGCCTACACGTTAAAGTCATAACGTTTAAATTCCTTCTCAGTTGATTAAATAAAGCCTCTTAACTTGCCCCGATTATGTGGTGTCGAAAAACAGAATAGCTTATGAAATGGAAACGATGCGGTGTATTCCAATGCATTCTTAAAAGAAATTAGGTAAACCCCAGTTACGATAACCGGTGTCTATGTTAGGATTTGAATTCCGAACCTTCCGGATTTGAAGCAGGGGTGGTTACAATTTATAGGCGACAAATCTCAGATTCTCACGTCGATTGAAGTTTGTCTGCTAGGCTATGACTCTGTGTAGTCTTGTAGACGATTACCAACGTTCCACCAAAACGTCGGTAACTACCTACAAAACCACAATCGACACAGAATCTTTAACCCTTTGGAGTCGAAATTCGTCTAAGTAACATTAAAAAAATTAAGTCCGCACCTCAAAGGGAAGAACACGTCACCATTACGAATATCAATTGGCTGAGGACTGAATTCAGAGTGGTAAAGCAGGCAGAACGTGAACATAATTTCGTTCCCTCTTTCCTGAAAGAATCGAATTCAGAAAATGTGTTTAATTACCTGTCTGTATTATGAATCGTAAGTTCACCGAACCTGTAATCTGAAGTCGACTCTTTAAACACCGTTAACACTGAATACAGACTTGAACACTACTACTCATAGGATTCAACAAAACACATAAAAATAGCAAATTACGCACTTTTTTAATAACTTCAATCTCAAGAATATATCCGAAACGAATTTTCCAGCAACCTTTAGACAGACCTACTAAAAAAATTCAGGGTTAATTCTTTAAATTGTGTCGCTCCATAAAAATAAACACAAGAGTATTTGAGTTTCTCATGGCGGTAAGTCTGAAGATTTCTATCTTCTGGGTTGTAGCGCCGTGTAGTCTGGTAGATGTTTACCAACGTTTCAGATGTCCTTGCTGCCTCCATTATCAGGGCGATGATGGAGGCAGCAAGGACCTCCGAAAACTCCGGTAAACTTCTACCAGACTACAAGGCGTTGAAAAATAGAAGACAGCCATTGTTCTAAACAAACAAATGTTTGCTGTTTATAAAAAACAGTAAATTATGGATGCAAATGTGAGCACTGACACGTGAAAATACATTATGGAAGGTTAGAACGCATTTGTTTTTCAAAAATAGAAGTAACATCTGTTGGGAGCTAGTCACACGAACTGAATCAATTTTACAAACCGCAACATTCTAGCACATATGAGTAGTTATATACTGATGTCAAAGATTTAATTTCAGGAAGAATTTATGTCTTGGGATATCAATTCAAACAAAAGTTACAGGTCAAAAGTAGCACGTGACATGGATACGGCTTATTAATGCTGGCCCGTTTAAAGTCAAGGCTTTCTCAGACTCAATATTTTGATGAAAACATTTATACATTTTGCCGGTCCTGAATTTTCTTTGGATTCTATGATTAACTCGCAAATCCCCCTCTCTAAATACGTCTCCGTTTTTGCACATTATATAGACACGTGTAATACACAGGTATGAGAACAAGATATTGGTCAATTTACATGAACAAGTCTTGTGAAAATTAATTCCGCTAAACAAAATGCCATCTCCTGTCCTTGGCACCGCTGAACACAGATCTGTTACCACACATTTTAACATCAGCAGTCTAGCAGAATTACGAACGAAAACTTGTCAAACTGAAGTGTACAATGTTTCAGTTACAAATCACTCACTTTAAAACTAGCCTACTTGAAACCGCCTAAGATTCGAGAAATTCTGTGACTACACACGATTAGAAGAGAATAATAAAATACAGCGTTAATATATGAAGTACTATGTTACATATTATATTAAAAAATATAAACGTATCTTTACTGAGACTTTAAGTTATATTACAGGGTACAGAGAAAAGGGCGTCGCATTAAAATCACTCAAGGAGTTTGAATACAATGATGATGATTAAAACTTGTTACTATTACATGTGCAGAATTAGGCGAAGCGAAAGGAAATTTTAAGAAAAGTGTCCCTAGAAGGAAGGAATATATTTTACTGTTAAAACTATTAAGACCTTTCAATGAAACTCAATATTTCGTAAAAATTCAAGAGTAAAGTAAGCCTATAAATTATTGTGTTTCATACCCCACGTTCAGTATAAAACATGCTAAGCCCTCCCTTTATATCTACTGTCTTGTTTCAGCCGACTTTACAATGTTCTTGCTAACAGATCTGAATTACTTATTTTTAATTAATGTAACTTCCAAATTCTGTACTTTTAAGAAACTATCACTTACTGGGCCCCCATTCACATTATATCCTAGTTCAAGTTCAAATGTAACAACACTTGTGTATCAATTTAGAACTGACCTACCCACAGCATGTTTAAAAACCTTACAGGTTCCATAATATGTTAGTTAATATAGGTTTACTAAGGGTTTACATGCCACAAATAAACCTCAGGCTGTCTGATATAATCTTTTATGATAGTTAATTTGTTACGACACATGAAATGGGCACAACATGTATTTCAAAGCTCCTAATTAGTAAGTCTGAAGAACTGTTACACACTGACTGTGAGGTGGTCACCAAAGCCACCCCAGAGCTGAAACTTTTCTTAGGACAAATTACTTGTTGCTGTGTACCTTCCAGCTGTAACATAACGTCCGCCTCAGCTCTTGCCGTCACCTCACTACTGTTGGCTTCTGCATCTAGCCACTCACTCTCACTTATGGGGGGCACAAGATGGGGGAGCCCGGGGCCACCGCGCAGGGGGGGCTCAAAATTACAACGCCATTATCCTCACCCGCAGAACCAGCATTTCATTATTTTGCGAAGGACATTTGTCTTCAACAACCGCCGAACTTATAACTCTAGTCAGGGTAAAATTTCTATTTTTCAAATCACGAAGCAGTTTATCGTTTGAAACAACTGGGCCTACCTCAAGATTGATTGTGTAATAGGCTATTTAATAGAATCAGCAAATATATGAACACAAAAGACAATAGAGTAGCTTTGGAAACACGTAGATACTGTCTTTTATGAGGTACATACTTTAATTCCATTTAAACTTCAAAAAAGGAACGCTGAACGTATACAATCAGACGGGTTACGTAAAAGGCGTTTCGCTTAATTAATATGCAGGAGCACGTACTTGAAAATTCAGGTCCTACAAATTATTGGTTAAACCTTAACAATGTCTCTTTAACTGTATCCGTTGCGCACCTGGCTTTAACCAGCGTCATAATCGCAATCTGTGAATTTAGAAGGACTGAGGAAGAACTGATAGTGAGTTATTATCCGAGTAGCCTATATGGCTGGAGGGACTCAAAACGTCCACAAAAATTCTCATACAAGATAACTCGTCTAAGTTCTAAGATTTAAACCGGAGACCTCCCGAATACGAAAAATGAATACGAAGTAGTACATCGATGTTCGGTACTAATGTATGAGAAAGTGATATCTAAATTAGCTTATCAAAGAAAGCTGTCACATGGACTAGTGACATTCTCATATTTGAAAAAAAAAAAAAAAAAAAAGTATAATGAAACGGGTAAATTCAGATTTTCCGGTAAATATTCCAGAAGATTCGGTCTAACATTTGAAGATCGCCGTCTTCTGGGTTGTTGCGCAGTGCAGTCTGGTGCAAGTTTACCGACGTTTCAGTGGTCCTTGCTGCCTCCATCACCAGGGCGATCGTCCTGATGGCAAGAGCCTAGAAGGCAGCCATCTTCATAATTGCAGCGATGAGAATTTTAAACTTGAAGGTCTAACTTTTGCTTTTTTCCACCGGACATAAACCCTGACCGGACACAAATGCAATAAAACTTGCAGTAATATAATCAGATCAGGTGTATTAAGGTGTTACTTGTTCGCATCTGTAATTTATGAGCGCTGCCTTACCTATTTAGTAATAAAAAGGATTACAAATAACATTATTAAAGATTTACTGCAGCCTTGACACCAGATTAGTGTGTCCTAAGGGCCGTGCTTTGAACATCCTTGCTCTACGATAATACCGTGATAATACGCCACATCAAAACGTTCGCCCCCTCCTGAGTCCTAAACTACCCACCATTCATGATCATCTTCTCATGTCATTCAATGTTCTACAACCTTCGTTTCTCCTAAAAATAGAACAGAATAGAATAGAATAAAAATAGAATCTAAAAATCGATCCTTACGCAAACATCTTAAAGAAAAACGTAAATAAGTGTTTCAAACGTTCTGTCTTCACCCAGTCACAAAGGGTTGGCGGAAGAACAAATCCCCAGACGACGACACTGAACTGAAACTTATTAGCTGTTATTTAAAAAAAATATAATATTTTTAACGTTATTATACGACACGTCGATAAAATATCTTTAGACACTGCGATAAATACGTCTTTAATTAACATTCGTTATCCTGATTCCAGAATTAAGTGTATAGTACATGCTTCAGCAAGATTTCTTTCGCCGTATTTTATTTCCAGACAAACAAAGAAAAAAAATACAGTAACAAAAACGTAATTATCACGATAATACCTGGTCAGATGTTTAATGCTGTCTTTGAATAGGATACAGAGTAGGGCACATACAGAAACACGCCTGAGTAAGCCAATAATCAAGATTTAAGGGGTGTTAAAAATACAAGCCAGTTCGAAGTTTACTTTTACATTGACACTTGGGATTAAGTGTCTCTCTCGCATCCACTCTGATTCATAAAAATTCTCCGACTCTCACACACACACACACAGATTCGGTAATTCACAGTTCCTTTAGAACCATAAAAAATAATGCATATTTTTAACGTATTATATAAGTGCAAATATCATTTTTTTGGATATTTTATCATCTCCCCCGTATTTTTCGGTCATAACTTTCTAAAATGCAATGTATAAGCATTAATATCGAAAACACACCATCTCGAGTGGTAAACGCCTTCTTGAAAGCTGTAGTACCTTTCAAATTTGTTACTTTTTAAGCCTTGTATCTGAATGCAGCCTGCAGGTTAATTAAATAATTTTTTAACTATGCTTTCGTTGGTAGATTTAACTTATGTTTATAGGATATAGTACGGCACTGTCCGTCCATGCACGTTCTTCTGCAGATTAGTCAGATCGAGAGTTAGCCAGCAACTACAGTAATTAACTCGTTTGTCCAGGGAAATGGTTGACTCGTTCTTCACTAGCTGTATCGCGTTCTGTTATCTTTTGCACGCTACATACGAATGTTTGAAAATCAGAAATAAAACTGGGGTATTTAAATTCACATCCGGATCTCTTTAACTCGTTAATGAGGGGAAAAGATCTGATATTTAAAAGATCAGTTCCTTATCACTTATTCTGAAAAGAAAACTAAGCCCGATTAAGCGAATATCTTTTCATTGCAGAGTTTGTTGTAAATCAGCAACTTTTACATTATAAATAAACCAATCCTTTAAAGTTTAGTGGTAACTATACATCCCACCTTCTTCAAGACTCAATCAAGTCCACATATAAGTAAGATTCTCAGTGTAAACAAGGATTATTTCCTTAAACGGCTTTTAGTAATGGTGAAGTGTGGTGTTTTATTTACGGTATGGACTAGATTATCAAATATTATTTACGTGATCGTGGGATTTGAAGGGGTAAAGACGTTTTTGTTAAATAATTTCAAAATTTTGGATAACAGCAAGCTAATAATTAGCTCGTTTCACAATAACCTTGCCCACTGTTGGGTTTGGAGATGCTGAACCTTCGAGTTTTGTTGTCATAGAGTTAAGACGCAGTTCCTGGGCCTACTATCATAAAATCACCCCATTATGAGATTATTTAACCAGCAAACACAAAAAGTGGCAAAACGAATATGCCAGTATGAAAGAAATTTTCCATACAGATTTTGTAAAACACTAATTCGCGCATGGCTGACGGAAATGAAGCAACCGAATTCCTTCATGACTGTATTTTTCAGCGTACATTTTGATATGTGAACTTTGGAATGCAGTGGGACGTATTACAGGAAACATAATTCACAAACAATACAGGGAGTTGCCAAACAAATCACGTCAGCACAGAGTGGGCAGAAGAAATAACTACAGTAACACAGAAATACAGACCCGAATAACAATGTTTCTAGAGACTGAAAAATAATTAATAAAATAATTAAATAACTAAGCAGGGCGCATAGCAAGGAGTTTCGTAAAGTACTCGTGACACGTTCTATTATTAAAACATTTCAATCTATGTGATAAGTCTTTAAGAAACTATAATTTATATAACTGCAATTTTCTATGCACACTTTCAAGTACAGATTCCGAATTCGAGAAATATCATTGCGATATACCGTACATTCACCAACTGCACCCTATCCTGAGCCAGAAAAATCCAGTTCACTTCCTATTTCGTTAAGATCTACTTTAATATCATACGTCCATCGTTGCTTACATCTTTCAAATGGTCTCTACTCTTCAGATTTTCCGAATACGATTGTTTAAGTACACCTCGTCTCCCCCTGCGTGGTACACATCTCTCTCGTAAGTTCCAATTGCCTACTCTCAGAACTCTATGCTTAATTAGCAAATAATCATAATTTTAATTTTTTCTATCTCACGCGCGCCACTAGCTACACATTTAGGAATTTGATTGTTTACATCACAAACATGTGATCCTAGATAGTCTCTGATTTTTTTAGGGACAATTCTGGGTTGGATGTGGAATGAGTCTTCTACACTTCCGATGCTAATAGTAAGCCTACAGTTGATTTGTGAATTACATAATATATTGCAACTTTTTGCTACAACATTTTTCTACCATACGTTCCCAAAATAAAAACAAACTACCTACATTACTTGAATAACTTACGCAAAGTTGACCATGAGAAACCCGTTTAACATATTTTTATTTCGTATTTTCCATGCGGCAGCTGTCCATTCGATAGTCTATAAATATGTTGTTTTCTTACGAAACACGTAAAACATTTAACGCAAATACTGAAAACTGTGATTTTTAAATAAATAATCTTTCCACGGATTTCATTAACCAACTGACTTGTTAATTTCCCTTATGGAAAATCATCACTTACTACGTTATTCACCACGAAAGTCGGCACCGCCATCTTGTTTGCTGAACTTATGTCGCCATGAAAATAAAATGGCTGTGCTACCAGCTCAAGTTCATCCAATCACAACATACAAACTAAACACTAATGCAACTATTTAGATACTTGAAAAATAGCAAGGCCTGTTTCATGTTAGTTTCATGAAAAAACAAAGCGAGACAATTTAAGTGAACCGGAATATCGTATTTTGCGGAAGACGAGCCCGACGAATGTAATGAGACCGCCAACAGAAGCAGACATTTCTCTCTTCGCCACTACATCCAGGGCACATCTGGTGTCCACCCAGTATTATACTCAACGGACACCGGGAAGAATCCCTAAGCCGAAATTGACCATTCACTTCCCTCTAGGACCAAAATTAATAAAGTATGAATTTTTACCTCCATTCGCCAAAGCGTCTTCATGGCGTGATGCTCAACTTTCAAGACAATTTCTTACATGAAAGGTCTAACGAATTTTCTGGAACACGATGTCCTAATTTTAAATAGTTAAGTTGAAATTTCCTGGCCGATTACATGTAACTAATTCCGATGCAAAATAATATTTTTTTATAAAATCCCTCTCAGAATTTAAACGTTCGCGGATGCAGATGTAAAACGTGGTTACTTCTTAGGAAACAAGGCCTAGCTCAAAGTGTTTTACAATACAAGTGTATTTATTTCTATTCTATAATTTTAACTCTCGGAAGCTCAGATTCCTCTATGACAACTAGAACTCCTTTCGCATATCGTCTAAGTATAATTTAGGTAACTAAAAATACGTTAAATGAACCTGAAATTTCAACACCGTTAATACCAAATCTCTCCATTTGACACTGGGTATCCCGAAAAAGTTCCAGCCACTTTGCATCGTCTCTCAGATCCGTCTTAATATTATCCTTCTATTGTTTCAATACTCCAAGGTGAAGATTTATTCACCAAAATCACGTACGCATTACTGGTCACACCATCCTAGTCCCTGCCACAGCCTCTTTAATTTCACTAGCCTAACAATAGGCCTGCCACGTGGTCTGTATAAATCACAAAGTTCCTGGGCAAGCCTACCTATTACTCTGGACGTCAGACTTCAATTTTCTTATGTACAAATACTTTTATTAAAAACTTTGTTTTCAGACATATATACTGGTAATTCACGTTATGCCCTCACAGCAAGAAACCACGATTCATACCCATACAAGCAAGGGGAAAATTATCAATATTATCCCTTGTAAAGTACCTATGCCCTGATAATTACTATTTCGGAAATCAGACGGATTAATAAGAGTTTAACCCTCTGAATTTAAGAATTTAAGAATTCAGTCCGAACGTTAATAAACCTTCGTGTTCCATAAAAAAGTGGGCTATTCTTTGACAAGCCGACTTTTCAAATAATTTACTGTACCAGAGAGTGCGCGAGTCAGTCGGACCGCAAAGAAAACACCACACTTCACTATTACAAAGATCAAGTGGTTAACGCTGTTTAAGGAAATAATCGCTGTTAACAGCGAGAACCACACGAAACCCAGACGTAACAAAATGAAGAGGTATTTTATACACTGCTTAAGTAGGTGGAAAATATAATTACCGATGCATTTAACTGGTTAAATAAATAACAACAAGCATTTTTACACTTAAAATTATTCATTGTCAGGACTTTTTCCATCGTCTGTTCCTTAAAACCACGACGTTTCGGAGGCTAGATCTGTCTCCGTCTTCAGGTGAGAGGTACTTACTCTGTTGGGTCCCTTAAAGAACAGACGATGGAAAAAGTCCTGACAATGAATAATTTTAAGTGTAAACTACTGCGGGTAAGCTACTTGCATCTGGAACATTCACAATACGAGTCTAAAATATGAAGACTATTCTGCTTGAAGATTCCATTATCTCCGCCTTCAATATCCCTGCCATTCACTCAAACATCCTCCAATTATACATAACCTACTTAGTTGACAAATCGTCGTTAAAAAAAACCAGGACACGAGTAACGAAAAATCCTCATACGTTTCTCAAGCCATTGAATATGAGAATGCCAGGAAGTTTGTGGCCAACAAATGAGCGTATTGCAAAACCAGGATCATTATCATCAGCGGACCCAAGTCGTTAAAACTGTAGCCACAGTGAAACACCGTAAATTATCAGCGATAGGTTTTCAGTGTCCGTAATTTTAGCGTTAAAACGACGAAATATTACGGCCATATTCCGTAACGCCATAGATACGCAGCCTTGTGGAAATTCTTACACTGCTTTATAGTGAAGACTGTCTTCAAATCCAGGGCGCAGGATTTTCTTTTAAGATGACATCCTGCTTGAAAAATACGATCCCACTACACGCTACAACAGAACATAGCCGTTTCTGAAACGGGAGAGGTCTTACCCTCGAAAATAAAAAAGGACGATCCTATCCTGACCGCCATTTTGTTGTCACACACACTTTTTCCCCCCAAAGTTGTGCATTCAGTAATCTTCACAATTAAAATTACAGGCCTACCTTGATTCATTACATACATCTCCCTATAACAATCAGCCAGGGTCCAATGATGGAGACAAGCTTTTTCTGACGGAAACAGAGCCAGTTTGCGAAACGTCGTGGTTTCTTCTTTTAAACAAAGGCGATGGAAAAAGTCCAGACAGCACATAATTTTAAGTGTAATCCACCATCGTCAGAACCCTTTAAAATTGAATGCGTAAGATCTATTTTAATAATGACCTTACACCTAACCTTACTTTTGAAGTGTTCTCTTTTCGTTTTAACGATATTGGGCTGGGTCTACGAACTGTGAAATGTTTATAATTTTTAGAAAGATTCCACGCAGTAGTTTTCCATAAAACTTTCATGAGTTCCATGCAAAATAAACAAGGAATGAGTTGTGTAATAGGGTCAAATAGCAAATTGCTCCCCATACTTAAATAACTCGCCATGAAGACACACATATGGCAGGCGGAAGTAAATTTCAACGTCACTGACTATTAATCTTGTAGGTGAGCACTAAGCATCAGGTACTGGAAAAGGTCCCTCGGCCCCCATAGGTTTTGCACCTCCCGGGAAATAAACCCCGACTGTCCAAGTACTTTACTGATTTAAGGCTTCGACCGGGATGTTCTTATGTTATGTGGTACCGCCTGATTCGACTTCTAATGGTTAAGTGAAGTGTTTTCTTCGCGGTACGGTCTGGATTCGTAAATAATATGAAGACGAGCTTCGACTTCAAAGGGTTAACCAGCTGATTTTCGTAATGGTGAGGTGTAGTGTTTTCTTCGCGGTACGGACTGAATTCATAAATAATATTCAGACGATCTTCGGCTTCAAAGGGTTAACTAACTCACAGCCAAAATCACGAACATCAGAACTGAACTGATTACGTATTCCACTATCCTCGTAGGATAAGATGAGTACAGTTGAACAATTAAATCGCAGATTATAATCTCGTTTGGGAGCAAAAGTGTTTGTCCTTCTACATTTTCCTGTAAGCGTAGCGGCCTTACGATGGTCTTATCCCCCATACAGGGAGTATTACAATTAATATAAATAGGGATTTTGCAAATTTCTTTCGCCAGACGAGACCCTGGCCAGATGTCCTTCAGTTTCCATACGAGGTCTATCAAAATAAAGTACGACCCTGTACCGCGACTAGAATCTCCTGGCTCGTCGTTAAAAATTACTACTAATTAACGCTCGAAAACCAAGAGGTAACTATATGTACCACCAGATTTAATGGTCACTAACGCTGCATTTTGTATTAATAGGTTTTACAGGACTCAAACTGTAAAAAGCGATTATTTCCTCAAACGGCGTTAAGCAACTGATCTTTGTAATGCTGAAGTGTTGTCTTATATTTGGGTACGAACATAATTAATGAATATTTATTTGAGGAGCTTCTGATTTAAAGAATAAATGTAAAGCACTCAACACAGCAACGTAAAAACATCGTAATTTACTAACGAATCATAACCAAGCGACAAACTCCACTGTGTTCACACGACGACTCAAAACGTTACGTTGCCTTTGTACAAATAACGCTGTACGACCTTGCAAATGAAATCCGAGAGAAACAGAATGCCAGTCACTCAGGTCAAAGAGTACCTTGTTTCCCACTGTCAGTCACATTTGATAACAATACCATGCGAGATTCAGACGTAAGAACACGTAGGCTACACGACACTCGACATAATTTCTGGAATTAATCTGGCGTAGAATATTCGTTCATCCCAGGCCTTGTGTCAGGTTTCGAATCACGCTGGTTTTATACAGCGAGCAGTTGTACCCCCCCCCCCCCACGGTTAAATCCACAACCTGGAGAAACACCCATTATCAGCAGTCCGCGACCCTCCATATCTACAGGTCATCGTTATCCCCTCACCCTAAAATAGAAGAAGCCACTCGGACAGACCTAAGCGTAGACAACTTTAAAATGGATCTTAAGGAAACAGGATCTGAGGGTGTGGATTGGATTAATCTGGTTTGGCATAAGAGCCAATGGCGATCTCTTGTGAAGACGGTAATAAACCTCTGGGTTCCATAAATGGCGGAAAATTAACTAAAAAACTAACAAACTATTAGCTTCTCAGCAAATTCTCTGCTCTAAGGAGTTAGTAAATTCCGTGTTTTCCAACGGCGATCACCCTGATAATGGAGGCAGTAGGCATCTCTGAAACGCCAGTCAATTTCTACGAGACTACACTCTTGTGCTGTATTTTATGCAACTGATCAAATGAAAATTGTTTTAAAGAGGGCGGCGTTTACGTCACGTATGGACTGGGTGTTACTACATTTGTCTCTCATTGTATTATAAGCACCTACACGCCGTGGTATAAAACAAGATGTCTGTAATTTTTGATGAGTTGTGGAAAAGGGGTATAAGTCAAAAATAGATCAAAATAAGGTACATACATAGCGAAAGGCTCAAGTTAAGACGAAGCTGTCTGTAACGCTGTGCACTTTCCATGCCATTACGTAATGACTTACGCAGTTAAACAGTGTACCACACAAAAGTAAGATTTAACGGCGGCGAACATGAAATGAACGCATAACACGGGGGGTCGCTGTCATCTGCGCGTTTCCCGGCATGTTTCATCTCCGAAAATTTTAACTCTTAAGTTTTAATTTTTATAAAGTTACTTCGGAATATTTAAAAAATTCAGCAGGCGAGATAAATGTGGAAATATTTTCCTCGATACGGGGAATATAAACCAACGATGTTGGAAAGGTTTGATTTTTTCTATTATTCTCAAAACTCCTTTGCATGATAATCTTTTCAATCCGAGACGAATGAGGGGGAGTACAAGAGGGCTATCGCTCCATGCATTCCTAATCTCGGCACAAGACTGAGACGTTTGCTCACGTCGTGGCTGCTTTATAACCCAGAGGAAATATACGTACTATATGTGAAGCTGACAGGGTTAGAGAGCTAATCTAGACCTAATTACGCAGTGATCCCTTCTTGCAGGGAATAGAAGCCATGTCTTCGGCCTCGTAAGAACTCAATACACGAAAACTAAAGCCGTGTATTCCGTTAGAACATTTAAAAAAACACGGAATAACATCCAACATAAAATCGATGTACCTGATAGATACACGAAGGAATAAAATAGCGCACCAACTGGCGAGGTCTTCATTTGGCTTCACTTCTGGAGAGGGAGGACACCGCCAGCAATCTCATCAGATGTGATATGTAGGCAACATATCACAGACCATATAAAGGCAACATTAGACACAGTCCTTTAATATGAATCATGTCGGTTACCAATGATGCTGATGTCACTGACGGCAGAGAATCCACGAGGTCATGAGCTGGCTCTTTAAGTCTCACGTGGTTCTACGGAAGGGTACAGTGGCACCCGCAGGACACATTCTCGTGCTTGGGGTTTGGCATGTGGTGCATAAATGAATGCCTAATGGGGACAGCGTGCCCGCTAGTCGTTTCTAAAGCTACTCGGCGAATTAACTACGTAAATGTATGGAGCACTAGTATTTCTTGTGCGAAGTCTGATAATTCGCTCAATTAGTCAAGAAATTACCAACCAATTATAGAAACACAGTTACAGTATTCAAGAAATATCTCGCTTTTATAGTACCCGAAAGTTCACTACCGTGTTCACAAAAGCTATATCCTGTGCCAGATGAATCAAAATCACTTCTCAATTACTTTCCCTAATCTGAATTCTGTTTCCGTCTTCTGGTTGAAAAGGAGGGAGAAGAGAAATATTCTGTCCGTTGGGCCCCTTGAGAGGCTGCGTCCTCTTCCCATTTTTCTATCTGAAGAGATAATCCATCTTCCGAAACGTTTTACTTTCTATAGCTTATAATTCAGACGGTGGACAAAGTCCAAAAGAACAACTTTATGTATTAGACATAACGCACCAGCGTCTGAAACCTTCAGACTTCAACGATATTCATTATGCTAACAGCTCGCTGTACGCGTTTGTACTACAAAACAAATTCAGAAAATTAAATACACAATCAATCATCGAATCCACAGAAAATTACAGAACTAATTGGAATTCCTGTGTTAATCAAATGCCTCCCTCACAAATCCTATTAAAGATTCTCCGATATCAATGAAATGGACGGATATTTTTGGGAGACCCTACAAACAATTGAACGCGACGGTAAGAGGAGAATATGGAACACTGATGATGATGATAACGGGGAAGTACAAAATATCTTAAAGATGTTAGCCCGCGTGCTGGACCTCTCAAACAGAAAGAACTGGTGGGCATTATACCGCGAAAATTGGTCATTACGTTTGTCGAAAGACTATCTCTTGGTTCGTTCAATGGCGCCTGGATGGTTGGATACCTGCATGGAACTAATTTATGTGGATCTAGTCCTTAAGCTATGATATTACACCACCATTTGCATAGAAGATCTGAGGAAAATCACGATGTACCCGATTCCAATCTGGAATTTACAGAATATGAAGCAAGTGTGTTAAAAACCACACTATGATGTTCGGTTTATTTGAAGGTTAATCATTTGTTCCTTCCAACGCAGTACGAAGTACTAAAATCTTGCTTAAAATTAAAACACACGTGTCTTAAATGGAGTACGCAAAGGGTTAAAGACAGCGCGGATTTGAAGAATGAAATCATGATTCATAGATATTTCGTATATCATACAACCTTGACGAAGTCGCCAATAATGCACAAATGAGTGAAGCACTTGAAACACTCCCCGCTGGTGTGGCGCACAATAGGGTTCCGAAAGATTATATAGCAAACCCTCGATTTAATTGACTAATACGGGGAAATGAGCGTCTGATAATGCCAAATGCACGTTAAATTGCAGTTATTTTTTTACGATGTCTGCAATGCAGCCGTAGACCGTAATTTCCAATAGGAGCACAATTAAACAGATTATTATGAGCTGGACACACACAACGGCACAAGGCTATAACGAAGGACTTCAGTGCAGAGATAAATAAGCGGAAAGACAATCAGTTGTCTTTAGCTGACATTTGCGGTTTTAACAGACAAATTCCATTTAAAGACTGTTAAAACGGGAAATTTCCGTTCATGTCTCGCTTCTAGAAAAAAATTGGCAGTAACAGATTATGTCCGTTAAATCCGAAATCTGTTAAATCAAGGGTTTACACTACTTTACGAATCTAAAGAAATTTTAAGATTCATTCATACCCGTCTTCTCAATGCTGTTCGTGTTTGTTGTAGCTTATAATTCCACACCGAAGTAATTAATTTGATTAATTTTAAATATCAAAGGAAATAGTAAATTTAAAAATAATACGAGGCGCGTCCACAAAGTAAGTTTCCCACTCGTCCCATAGCTAGCAAACCTTATATTGCGCGAAGCGACTGTGCGTACGTGATAGAGCAATGACGTAGCATGGCGCATGCACTAACGGTACTTCCCGCGTTCTCACAGTAGCATCGTTGCAGCTGTTGAAGATGGAGGTTCTTATTCCAGCTCCCGCCGACTGTGAAGTGCGGTCAGTGATAACGCTAGGCCGCACACGGCTCGACGGGCAGCAAGTCTCCTGCAGGAGTTCAGCTGGGAGGTGTTTAATCATTCACCCTACAGCCCGGACCTCGCTCCCAGTGATTTCCATCTTTTCCTACACCTCAAGAAATTCCTGTCCGGTCAGCGTCAGCGTTTTGAGAATGACAGAGAGGCGGAGATGGTTGTCACACAGTGGTTCCAATCCCAGGCGGCAGACTTCTACGACACAGGTATTCAAAAGTTGGTCCCACGGTATGACAAATGTCTCAATTCCGGTGGCGAATATGTTGAAAAATAGCTGGACACTTGCTGTATCTGTTGCAATAAATATTTCCATGAAATTGTGTTTTGTTTCTGTAAACGGCCCCAGGGAAACTTACTTTGTGGACGAGCCTCGTAATTTGGGGATATTAACGAATATTTAGTCTCGAAAATTCGAAAAAGCGTCACATTTTCTTGATTTAAAAAATCAATACATCGCAGTCAACCAAGCATGAAAGAGGCTAAACGAACCAGACTACCAATGACTGCTTGTTCGAGAATCTAGCGTTTCATTCACCGCATTCTACCAAACGACGTGGACACGTTAAATTTCAGAGCGGTATGTCGCCATACCTGTATTTGGTGAGAGGTTACCTGCTTTCATGAGAGTGTACGAGATTTTCCTCAGCCTTTCCACGCTCCCTAATTTTAGCAAAATAGAATATTTTGATCAATGGTCATTCCTGAGAGCCTCGCCTCTGAGAAAGCAAGTAAGTCAGAAAACATCAAACAAGGTATTATCTAGATAAGACTTAAGCCTATAGCGTCATGTCTCATTTAACACAATAATTATCACCAGGCTGCATCTCATACATTATGGCAATAATGTATATCATGTCATGCATTCCGATTAATTAATTATATCAATGAATCCAGAATACACGAGAAAGAACCTGAAGATGCCATTATCGAAACATATAACTGCAGATCAGGTTATATAAAATAGTTGTACAGATAGAATAGATAATAAGGTACCATATATTCGCACAGGTTAACACTGAAAAATGAGAAATAAAAAAGTCTTACTTTCGTGATTCAATGGCACGATCGAATACTAAGCATTGGTTTTATAAAATAAACTGTAAGAAAATTTTGCATTACAATTTCCTCAAATGGCTTAAAATTCCAATGTGGATCTCCCATTACTGGCTTAAAAACAGATGATAAAGATGCTGAGAAGGTGAAGGAAATTTTATCCAGTCACTGAGTGGCTATGGCGGTACAGGAATATGAACTACAGACTTCTAGTTTTTAACGCCGTGTAAGAGAACATTTTCACCGCCGAGAAAACCTTAAATCTCAGTACAGAAATACGTCAGTAGAGAAACTGACTGTGGGTTTCGAGTCTCGGTTTCGATTCTCGGCTATGAGAAGGAATTTTATTTTTAGTTATCACGTCCAGACATGCACTGGGGTACAGAGGGCGTCCTTTAAGGGGGTAAAGCCTTCATACAGTGTGGAATCTAATCCTCGCACATACCTTCTTGGCGTGTTACCAGAGGGTAAGAACAAATGAAAGGGACATGAAATGCGTAGCTAACCAAATCGTAGAGAGCGTAAACAATGTTTTCGCTTGTAATTTCGATATTAAGATTATCAGATCACTGAACCATTGATTTTGGTGAGTTTTATTATAGATTGGCAGCGAGACAGAACGGTTTAACGAAGCACTAACACGCCACCTGTCTATCTGGTAAGTTAATTACGTCAAAATAATTATACAAATGACGTGCGACATATACGTTATGATAGCGAGAAATAAAAACAAGTGACGAACACCATCGGCGCTCAAATAACACGATACACCAAAACACATATAGCGACGCAGGAGAATAATATTTGTGGTTCCACGGCGGTGGTAATTTGGATTTGATTTAGGTACGGGTTTTCAGGAAAAGAGACGCTATATTTATTCTTAGACGCCATCAAATGTAAGACGCACCCCGATTTCAGAAATTTCAAGATGTGAGAAATTTTGCCACAGACAAGGAACAGGTGATCCTCCATCATATCTTTCATCATCTTCTTCCTTTTATCCTTCTCAGTGGCCTTCTTTTCAGACTTCTACCTCGTCTCTAATTCTTCGTCTAATTCTACGACGGTGGAAGGAGGGGAATCCTTCCACCGTCGTATTCCTGTTCTTATTACTAGTTTTCTTAAAATTCTTATTTCTTTCATCCATTCCATTACTTTGTTATTTCTCGTGTATTTATTCTCCTTATCACACTTTACAACCAAACTGTAAAAATGGTGCCTTCTACAGTAGGATTTTCTGCACATCAACAAGCTAAACCCCCTTTAACTGGCCAAGTCAATATGTTCTGATATTTCAATAAATGGAATCATTACGTATTTAAAATAAGGTGAGAATTTATAGTTTTCTTTTGGTTTGTACAATCATATTAACAGTCTACAGACTACGAAGACACGCGGTAGGTACCAAAGACAAATGCTTCTCCGGTCTGCCTACTAGTGCGAAGGCAGACCACTAAAACTGGAGGAATCTCTAAATGAAATTTTCCGACACTTCGGTAGCTACATGATAGCAGCAGCATACAGCTTTGTAGTGCGACTGTTTGGAGAAACTTACAAATACAGCTAGCCCTCGATTTACGCCGGGGATGTGTTCCTGGACGAACCGACGTAAATTGAAACTCTTTTATAATGTAAATCAATGGGAAGTAAATGAAATGCGTTCCTAGCACCCAAACATTGACGAGTAATATAATGGCATTACATTTAAAGATCTGAAATAACGTAAATAAAATAAAGTGAATTTAAAAAATATATTTAATACACTTACAATCGGCAATTCGTTGGTCCCCGCAATTCTTTCATGTGATGTCATCTCTGCTGTTATGCGACAGTTGCATTCATGTAAGACGCCGACCTACAGAAAATCGGGTAGTAAAAATAACCCCGGTACCTCCGCAGAGATTAAATTAGTCCTTTGAAAGGTTAAATCGCCAGGAATGAAATTGCATAAGAGCAAACTCGCATATGCAAAAGTTTGCATTTCACAAACAGCTTTTACCGATTCATCGATCTCATTGGAGCAAATTCGCGTTAATGAAACATACGTAATTGCAGAGACGACTTTATAATTTTTATTCAAAATCAGCGATGTAAGAATTATGATTTAGTATAAGAATCAGTACGAGATACATTGTAAAAGTTGTAAAAACATTTTTTTTTCACTATTTGACTTGCTGGTTTCAAAATCGGAGTTATTCCGAATCGGCGCAAATCGAGGGCTCCTGTATTGCATTTACACACCCGAGTTATAGATTGGGATTTCATACTAGCGGTGGCCTATTTCAGAAGGTCGCCAAGGACATGGCATAATGGAAGAAGATTCTTAGGGTCGCCGATCCCCACATAGGGCTATACAGCTAATGATGACGAGTGGCCTATTTCAAGGTAATATACGCACTAAAACAACTTCTCTTT